>NC_079209.1:17098108-17228108 GCF_026745355.1 Beta vulgaris subsp. vulgaris
GGACGTCTTCTGATGCAAATTTCCATGTTTCTAACAACAGTCACACTTCTTTGCATAAGCAAGAGCATATTCTTTTAAGGTAGTCCAGTAATACCTAGTTCTTAAAGCCTTTTCCCTTAATGCTCTTCCACAAGTGTGGGACGCACAAGCTCCTTCACGAAGTTCCTTCAGCACTTCTAGTCCATCTTCCTTGGTGATACACTTGAGAAGAGGACGATCAAATGACTTTTTGTAGAGTGTTTCATCCCACAACTCAAACCATTTGTATGGGGCATTTACATACTTACCCTTTATAGGGTCTGAAGGTAGTCGCCCTATTTTCTTGAATTCTATAATGGGCTCCATTCAAACAGCCCCTCGCCTAAGGAACGTGACGTATTCTAGCTCAATACACTTTTTCGTATTAACTTCCCAGAAAACAGTTCTTGGTGCATCACAATCAGCTGAGCTGGCCTATTTTGAGAGAGTATCAACTTGATGATTTTTTGACCTTGGCACTTGATGGAGAACAAAAACCTTTAAGTGCTCAATCTCATCCTTGATCAGACGCTTATATTTGCTCATTGACACTTCTTTACATTCAAAATCTCCATTAACTTGACTGGCGACTAAGAGAGAGTCTGATTTAGCCTCAATCTCTAAAGCCCCAGCCGCCTTACACATCTTGATCCCAGCCATAAGTGCTTCTTATTCAGCTTCCACTAGAGGAAAAAAGCCTATCCGATACGGTCAAAATCGGACTTTCTGATACGGTTTTGATCCGCATCGGATAGGCTCGCAGCAGCTAACTAATTTTTTCTGATCAGTCAAAAACCGCACCAGAAAACGATAATATGATGCGATTTTACCTTAAAACTGCATCAGTTAATCAGGTAAAATCGCATCAGATTACCTTTTTCTGATGCGGTTTTACTACAGAACCGCATCAATTTGTAGTATTTGATGTCAAGAAAAAGTTGCAGACCTGCAGCTGCAGGTCTACACATTTAATTATACAGGTATCATCTCAAATTTTGGCGCTAGGTATCATCTCAATTTTTGGCACAATACTTTTCCACTATATTATACAACAAAATTATATAGAAACCAAAGCAAAAATATATATATACAACAATAACAAATTATACAGAAACAAAATTATACAAAATACACATAAATAACAATCTATACATAGAAACTAAATAAATTCATAGAAATAACATTATGATATAAATAAATAAAATTACAGAAACATACAAAAATAAAAATTTAACATATATACATAATATTACAAACCTAAAAATTGAGACTATACGAAAATTAAGAACTATATTCTAAAATAATCGATAATAATGAGAATTTATATATGAAAACGAAACGAAAATTAGATCTAAAAACTCATTATACGAAAATTGCAACAATACTAATTCGAACTCGTGGGTTTATAAGAAAAGAAATAGTATAATATATATTTGCAGTATTTTTACTCTTTATTGCCTGTTAGTGGTAATAGTAGTACGTACATGATCATATTGCAAAAAAGCACTCGACGAAAATTATACAATTCGAGAATTTAAAGGTCACATTGTAAAATAATGGTGAAAGCTTAGGTTTTCTAATGTGTACAAAATTAGGTAGCAGATGAAAGGAATGTTGGTGGGACGGCGGAAGTGAAGGGCGGACAATAACAAGGCTTGGGTTTACTTGTAAAATAATAGTGGACAAGTCGTGATGAGGATCATTAACCGACCTCGATGCCATTTGTCTCCCACTATTTCAGGCTTTGAGGGTCTCCACTCTTCACCCCTCCTTTTAAGGCAAATTTTTATTCTAATGTGACTTGTAATAACTCCCTCCCTCCTCATTTTAAACTTCTTTTATAACATCCTTGACAAGTATTATCTTGAATTCTTGATCTTCACAAGAAGTTTTTTATTTCAAAATCAAACTGATTATACTTGAGTTATCCTATAACATAAGATTTGTAATTTTTCAAAAGTTACACGCTCTTTATTTTAATTTGTGGGCAGTCACAATTATTTTATCATTTATGGACTAATCCTCATCATGCATAATTTTGAAACTTTTTTTAGGGAAAAAAAATAGTGCATTAATTTAGGGACAACGTGTCCATAAGTACATAAGGAGAGATAACACTGGGACAATGATTGACCCAGCATTGCTCATAACCCAAAGGCACTACTCTAACAAGATGGTGGACCACATAATTTCCACTTCTTTGAACATGTGAGAAACTAACAGAAAGGAAATCAAAACACTCAAAAACAATGTCACCAAGGACAACATCCAAATCCGAATATTAGATAGCCGCTTTAGAGAAGCGAGAGATAATCACTTGGGAATCAAATTCGATTATGACCTTCGACAACCCTGTTTTTTGGCCCAGCACACAGCAATGTGGATAGCCTTTGCCTCTGCTACATCAGGAGGCCACCAAGCTCTCATGCGTCGAACAACCGAAAAAATCACCTTACCTTCCTTGTCCCTCGCCACTGCACTCAAACCGACCCACCCCTCCTCATTCAAAGCTGCATCCGTATTAATTTTCACCAACTCATCAGGCGGGCTACATCATTGATTTGAACTTGGCAGATCTGGTCTACACACCCCAACATAGATACGTTGAGTATAGGAGTTATAATCCTCAACTTGGCGAAAGATGCGTTGGGTAAGGACTACCAAAGGCACACACCAGCTTATTCTCAAACACGAACTGGCTTCTCTCGAACCATATGTTCCACGCAATAAAACAACCCCGTTGAACAAGCTTTGAATCCGGCTTACTCCATCGCAAGGGAAACGAGCATCCTCAATGATATGTCTCCACTCCCATCGATCATTACTTCGCAACCACAATCAACCCATAGGCTTCGAATTCTCTCGCACCCCATAAGAGCATGAAACAATGTCTCGTCGATATTTTGGCACCAAGGGAAACGAGCATCCTCAATGATATGTCTCCTCTTCAAAGCTGCTCGCACAGGATGCGTGTTTGTGCAGGCACGCCACAAAAAGTTTCGAGCCTTAGGATTCGAAGCTTGTTCAACGGGGTTGTTCAACGGGCTTTGTTAATGTCCAAAAAAAAAAATTATGTTCACAAAAGTGAAGCACGCATTTATCTTTGTTTATGCCCAAAAAAGTTATAAATTGTGTTCAGAAAAGTACACGCATCGCGTGTATAAATTGCTAGTAACCTAAAATAATAAGTGTTTTATTTATTTAAAACGGATGAAGCATATAATTTTATATGTACTACAAGTCTACAATGTACACGCTTTTTTTTCTTTCGTCTTGAGAAGGGAGCAAGATTTTAGAGATAAATGGTATACTTCAAAGTTAAAGCAAGTAACGTTGTTAAGTGTCTAGAGGAATAGTTCAAAGAGATTCCTGAATCTTGTAGATAAACACAAACAAAGAAGTCGGAAGTCCTACCACACTTAGTAAACAACATCACATTAATGTTTGTAAGCACATTCTAACGTATCTGATCATTTTCACAACTTTCTTGTCTGAAAATATTCCACTATATAGACTATAGAGCTAAAACATGAAAAAGATAAATTTTGACAAAAGTATAGAGATAGCAGTACTGGATATTAATCCTCGGATGACAGCATAGCATGCAGGTCCTGCCTTCATGCTAGATCCTTGTTACTCGGACAATGGATAATTTTCATTCTTTAAAAATCCAGTTTCTTTATCAAATATTTCCGATAAATTAAAAAATTCACCATATATTTTTAATGTTTCAAAAATTCACTATATACTTTTGAGTTTTCAAAAACGTGCACCAGATGCCCTTTTTCTAACTTCTGTAAACTCATCATTAGCTTTATTTACCATTTTTCCATTATTAACCCTAAACTCTAACGCTAATCTAACTCTAATTCTAACTCTAATTCTAAACCCTAACCCTAACCCTAACTCACCTTTAACCCTAACACCAACCCTAACCCTAACCCCTTGCCATCCCCCACCCTTCCCCCTCCCCTCCACCCAGTGCAGCCACGCCACCGGTCTCCCCCACCCTTTCCCCACACGCGAAGGTAGCTGACCACCCCTCCCAACCCTCGAATGATTTCGTCTTCCTCTTCCCTCTCTCAAATGATTTCGTCAGATTTTGTGACATTAATGGCGACCTGCGAGTTCTTAGATGGTGGTGGCAAAGAAGGCTTAGGGCTTGGGCTCGATTTTTGGGCTTGGTTGGGTCGATGTCGGGGATTGGGATTCTCGATTTTGGACATTAGCGGCAACCCGCGAGTTCGACAAATGTTGTTCGATTGTGGAGATGGTGGTCCGAATGGTGGACGAAGATGGTGGTCTGGGCTAGCAAGGGGAGGGGTGGGGCTGGAATGGAGTGAGGGGGAGGGGTGGGGGCTACGTACGGCGCAGGGAAATGGAGGGGGTGGGTGTAAAACCCCCAAATTTCTCTCTTTTTTGGAGAGCTTTTTTAATATAAAACTTCTTGAGAAACTTGAGAGTATTACCGCCACGTGATAACGTTAAAGACTTTAATACTAATTACCAACTGAACTTAAACTAATGCAGAGGAAATAACTTAAATAACTTCTCTTTATTAATATAAACTTTATTGTATAATTATATAACAATGGAAATAAAGAAAATGAAATAACAATTCATTGACTAATTATGATTTCTCACCAGCTCGCCCACATGAAGTATGCATCAGATCAACCTGTAAATTCTGCTCGCCAAAATATGGTCATCACAGGGACAAAGCCATAAAACAAAACAAATAAAAGTATGTTAGTAAAAATACTGAGTACATGTATAAGCGGAATATCAAACACTTTATTTAACTAAACATTTGAAATATTTAATTTTGAAAAACTTTTCTGGATACTTGATAATACTTGTATAATATAAAAATATATAACCTTGATAAAAATCTTTTTCCTTGCCTAGTTACCTTTCCTAAAGTGTGCACACCCCCCAAGTTTAGTACTCCTTACCGAAACTATTACGAGGGGTTACTACCTTGTCCACATGACTTATACAAAAAGTACATGGGTAAATAATATAATGGATATCGTTTTTGCTAATAAATAACAAGTCGTTGTCGGGTAAATAATATTAAAAGCTCCCGTTCTTGTTAATAAATAACAAGTTCATACAAAACACATGTAGTTCATAATAAAACTTATAAAAACATAGACTTAAATCCAAAGTATTTTCATGAATCTAAGGTAGCAAAAATAATTATTAAAGATCTACATATACACGCACCTTGAAAATTAATAACTACTAGGGAGAAAGAGAAATGGTAGGCTAAGAGAGAGAGTTTAAACTTGAGAAAAGATATTTTTATCTCAAATTTGGTGTGAAGAATATGATGGGTGGAAACCCTTATTTATAGTAGTTGGAAAGGTAGAATCTGAATAGGATTAGGAAACTAAAAGATGAATTTAAGAAAAAAGATAAACTAATCTAGCTAAGATATAGCTAATATTTACAATTATCCAACTAAGATTAGGAAACGATATAAATTATCCCATAATACATGACTATAGAAGGTAAAATAATTAAAGAGATAAGTGTAAAGGAAAAGTAACCTTATATGATAAATCTTGAACTCAGCCGTGAGCCATGTGCTGGCAATTTGTTATTTTTTTTCTTTTTCTTTTTATAAATCTTTTTTAAAAAATTTCTTTAAATCTCTTTCCTTTTCTTTTGTAAATTTTTTCTGATTTTCTTTTCAGAAATATTTTCAACTACTGAACGAACTACTTGGATTATAATTTGTAAACTTAGGTCCAATATATAATTTGGGATAGAATTTATTTGAAAAATCCATAATATGTTATAAAATCCTATTTAAAACCTTTATAATTAATAATAAATCTTTTTAATAAATAAAACTCTTTTAAAACTTATAATTGATAACTTACGAAAAATACGGAGTATTAAAGTGGGGGCTGCGGCGGAGGGAGGGGGACGTGTTGGTGGTGCGGTGGGACGAGCACGGTTTCTTTGGGAAAAGTAGAGGAGAGAGATTGCAAAAATGGGGGACTTGATTTTCTTTCGGTTGCGTTTTTCCGGCAAAATCAAGGGGGACTAGGCGATGGAGGGGAGGGTGTTGTGGCGGTGGAGGGGAGGGGGAGGGGGAGGGGTGGGGATTGCCTGAGGTGGAGGGGGAGGGGTGGGGGTCTAGGGTGGGTGGAGGGGAGGGGAGAGTGGGTTACGGATTAGATTAGAATTATGATTAGGGTTAGGATTATATTAGAATTACGGTTTAGGGTTAATGTTGGCAAAAGAGTAAATAAAGCTAACGGTGAGTTAACGGAAGTTAGAAAAAAGGCATTTGGTGCGCATTTTTGAAAAACTCAAGGGTATATGGTGAATTTTTGAAAAATTAAGGTTATGTAGTGAATTTTTTAAATTGTTAGGGGAATTTGTTTTTAAAACTGTTAAAAATTTATTCAATGAAAATAGAGGAATTTGTAACAATACAATGATACTTTTATTTTTTTTTGAGTAACTTAGTGAAAGGTAAATGCGTCCCAAAATATAGTTCACATTTCTCTTTTTTCACGGTAATTTATGGAAGTAGGGATAATAAAGATTTTTTGTTTATTAAAATAAATGTTAATGGGAAAAGATGATTTTAGGAGAGAGAGAATGGAAAATAATTGGTGAAAGAGCATTAATTGTAATATTTTGGTTGAATAAACGAAGGAAAAAACAAAATTCAAGAAGCAAATAAATGATGGGAAACGGTTTTTCTAGACAAATTACGGAAAAATGTGGAACTAAATATTGAAATGTGAACTATATTTTGGGACACCCAAAATGGAAATGAGAACTATATTTTAGGACGGAGGGAATATATATGATATTATGCGTGAATCATGATAAATATTTTCACACGATATTTTCCAAAAAGCACCAAATATATTCTAGCTACAGGCATAAGGATTTAGTTGAAATTTTTGAACCCAAAAGTATGGTTCTTAGTTTAGTGTCGTCTCTAATAACATAGGAAACTAAATCTTGAAATGGATCAACACAAATATATAGGTAAAGCGTGACTTCTATACGACCTCATATATTATGGAAAAATGGTTGATAAATTAAACTGAGAACTACGTCATATATATTTATGTGAAAAGAGTATTAGTTATACAAGCCCAACAATTCAAAATGGTTTGATGGTTAGTAAGGACGGGAGACACATCGTGGGTTTGATCAAGAGTGATAGGTCAATAATAATTTATATTTTAGGTGTATTTCTAAGTCTCATTTAGCTTAGTTTAGAGCATTTAGGACTAACTCTTGCATTATTTTGGCTCTTTTTGTTCCATGTTGCTTCACGAGGTATTTTGTCGTGTTTGAGTTAATTTGCAGGTTAATCAAACATGTTGAACCTAGGCGAGTTGGTGATAGCATGGACATGGGATGGCGTTGATATGGACGGGCTAGAGCAGGTCAACACAGACGTGTCATCAGCAACACGTCCGTGTCATTTTGCTAAGAGTTACGAAGAATGTGCCTACAGGTGACACGTCCGTGTCTTATGTGACACGTCCGTGGCACACTGCACTTTACAAAACAGAAGCTACTATTTTCATGATTTCAGGGCAACACGTCCGTGTCGTATGTGACACGTCTGTGTTATCCCATTTTTCCGCAGACAGAAGCAGCATCTTAAGCTACTGTTTTTGTAATATCAGGTCAACACGTCCGTGTCGTATCTGACACGTCCGTGTCGACCTGCTCTTCCGACGGGGTTTTCATTAAGTTCGTTTTAATTTTAGGAAACTATATATACTTTCTTGAGAATATTATTTTCGGTACTTAGGTTTTATTATTCACTTTTAGAGAGCTTTGGAGAGAAAAACTCCATTATTGAACATCGATTACTACGATATTGATTTCTTCAAGTAAAGACTAAGTTTTCTTAATCTCTTCCTTTCCTTCATTATTAATATGTCTTTTAATTTGTTTATTATTTGCTTTGTTATTTCAATCATGAGTGAGTAGTCTTTTAATCTAGGGTTAAGTTAAACCCTAACGATGATTAATACATGAATTCCTCCATTAATCCCAAGTTTATATGATCAATTGTTCTTGTTTGATTGGATTGTTCTTATATGTTCATTATCATACTAGGAATAGATGATTTTGATTTGATTCCTTATATCTTGTTTTCAATGGGAATTGAATCTAGATGGATTTGTTGATTCAATCAATAGTATGAATATCTCTATGGGAATAAGTGCATAGGATTACTAGGAATTTAATTGCTATGCTATGCTTAATGTCTCTTTCTTGCATGATTCAATGGGAATAGGTTTGATTGCTTGTTTAGAGTAGCCATTGGTACTCGGGAGAGATCTTTGGTAGTTTTAGGGTGCATTACTCCTCTTGAATCTTTGATTATGTTTATTGGGATGAAAATTATTCATGTATTGGTCATGCTAGTGGTGATACTTAATTCTAGATGCCTTTATTGATTGATATTACCTTGTGTGTCTTTAGTAATTATCATAGTTTAGTGTTATTATTAGTTCAACACCCTTTTCATCTTTGTTTGTCACTTGTTAAGTTGAATTGGGTCAAGATACCTAGTGTTTGATACTGTTTGTCTCTGTGGGATCGACTCTGACTTACCCTACTACATAGTTAGGAGGATTAGTTACGTTATTTATTTTTGTTAGGTGCGCGACACGCCTATCAAAGAGTGTTCCCAGAAAATTGTAGATGAATTGGAAAGATTCCGCTTGAATGCGGGGTAAAACCGCATTCGCTTCTTCAGACGATTTGTGTCTTAATTAATAGATCGTAAATTGTGTTAGGAAGATAAATAATTAGTTTTGTAAGGCTAGTTGGATTAGATCTTGTTAGATATTATTTCTACTAGTTGGGGGGTAGGATTGCATTTTTTATGTAATGGGGGATTGAATTACTTCCTATGCTCATCAAATAAGGGAAAAGATTACAAAGACCGTGAATTTTAGTTACAGTTCTTTTGAGAGAGAGACAGATTATATAATTCACGAAATTTGTGAGTTTGAGTTTTTGCTAATATACGTTGAATGATTAGTGAAATGGCTGGTGGATTTTCCTTTACTTATTAAGGAAATGTTTTCCACATTAAATTTGAGTTTTTGTCATTGTTTTTATTTTGAGAAGGTATTGGGTCAGACGCGTCTGACCAAAATATTTGGTCGGACGACTTTCAGTTGGTTTCAATTTTTTTAGTTGGTTTCAAATTTTTTCAGTTGGTTTCAAAAAAATTTCAGTTGGTTTCAATTTTGTTCAGTTGGTTTCAATTTTTGTCCAGTTGGTTTCAATTTTTTTCAATTGGTTTCCATTTTTGTTCAGTTGGTTTCAACTGAAAGAATACAATAATCAACTGAAAATATCAAAAAATCAAAGAAAGACAAAATCAAAAATACCAAATGAAAGGGAGAAATGTCTAAATGATAGAAAAACAACATCAAATGAAAGGATAAACCAACCAACTGAAAGAATAGACCAATGAACTGAAATAATAAATCAATTAACTGAAATTGTAAAAACCAAGTGAAAGACATCAACTGAAATAAAAAAGACATCAACTGAAACATTATAAGCATTAACTGAATCATCTACGAAAGATGTTGCTTCTCTGGTTCAGAAAGTGAAGGAGAAGTACATTGAAGAAGTCGAGAACAAGAAGAAGAAGCTTCTAGATGACTCTGCCGCCGCCGCTGCTGCTGCTGCGTCGTCGTTGTCTTCATCTGATTTGGAGAAGAAGGTTGATGATAATGAGAGTGCGGAGGAGACAGAGAAATCTAAGTACAAAGGTTTGATGTTGTTTATTAATTGATGATTTTTGAATCTGATTACTTTCAATATGATTGGAGAAGAAGGTTTATAATGTGGCGTGGATTTTGTTTAATTCTGCAATTGTGAGGATTTTGCTTTTAAAAAAAGTTTGAGGTTTTGGCTCAACTCGTCTGACAGTAAGTATTGGTCAGACGGTCTGACCCAATATTTTCACTTTTATTTTTTTGCTTGTTAGATTGGTTTATATTGTTTTCTTAATACTATGCTTCTGCATTAGTCCTAACAAAGAGAGCTTCAATCATATAAATAATCTCTGAACTCTCTCAGTAACATATTAACGGAGAAACGTATCACTTTAGAATTGATCATGTGTTGTTACATCTGATACAAAATCATAAGATCTGGGGCTTATATGGTAGATGGGACATGCTATGTTATCTTGATGAGTTGATGACTAATTATAATTAGTTAGAGTACCAATTGTCGCAGGCCACACGTAGCACTAATTGCACTCAGAAGGCAAAACACTAAAAGGTTGATGGAAACCCCAAAATAAGGAGAGGCGGAAGTAGCTTTGTCGATTGTTAGCTTTTTAGGACCGATCTGGCTTGTTGATCATGATATGCCAAATGGCCAAGAATAGCATAAACAAAAATGACAAGTATCAATGAGTCCAATAATCTAATTACATCCATATATGGCTAGCTTACTTCTTATTAACGCTTTCTTCAATTGCATTGTTTCAATAAGTTTGGTTGTTGATGTCATTTGAAGAGAAATAACTAATGAATTGATAGGTCAGCTTAATATACGAATACCATCCATGATCCCAATAAATTTGTCGCAGATTATGTACTCCATGTAGTAATACAATCCTCTTTTATAAGAATTAAGAAATTGTTGTGAGAAATAGAGAGAGAAGTTATGCAAATATATCAGAGAGTATTGTATTGCATTGATGTTCGGTGTATTCACAAATGGTAGTATTTATAGGCACAAATCTTACTGTGTATTTGCATAAATCAACAATAACGGCAAGAAAAACCTACCATGCATTGAATGCATGGCAGTGGACTTCACTGTGTTCAACAGTGGAATTGATCATTCCACTGTTTTCACAACACTCCCCCTTGAATGTCCACTGATAACCATAACAGATGTTGTCCTATTTAGAATGCGTTAGGAAAATCCTGTGGGAAAAATCCATAACTAGGGAAAGGAGATAACTATAATTATCCTTATATGCTTAAAATTAACTGCCTCATTAAAAACCTTGTCAGGAAAAACCCGTGGGATAAAAACCTGATCGAAGGGAAAAAGAGTGCAGGCATATAATACTCCCCCTGAATCTAGCATATATCATGAAGATGACGCATTCCAATTTTTCGGACTAATTCTTCAAATTTCTTCGCCGGAAGGGATTTGGTGAATAAATCTGCAAGATTCTCACATGATTGGATTTGTCGAATGTTGATCGTCCCTTCCTTTTGGAGGTCATGAGTGAAGAAGAGCTTTGGTGATAAATGTTTAGTTCTGTCTCCTTTGATGTACCCTTCGCTTACTTGGGTGATGCATGCAGTATTGTCTTCGTAGATGATAGTTGGATTTGTTGTTATTGTTTCCATCCCGCATTCTTCTTGGATATTCTTGATCATTGACCTTAGCCATACACATTCCCTTCCAGCTTCATAAAGAGCAATTAATTCTGCATGATTTGATGATGTGGCCGTCAAAGTCTGCTTGTGATTTCCAAGATATTGCAGTACCTCCATAAGTGAATAATATCCGGATTGAGACTTAGCCTTTGTGGTCTGAGGTAGCCAGCATCTGCATATCCAATGAGTGACGCATTGGTCTGACTGATGTAGAATAATCCGAGATCTTGTGTTCCTCGAAGATAACGTAATAAGTGTCTGACTCCATTCCAATGTCTCTTGTTGGTGCATTGCTGTATCTAGCTAACAAGTTTACTGAAAAAGCTATGTCAGGTCGAGTATTGTTAGCCAAGTACATTAAAGCACCAATTGCACTTAGATATGGTACTTCAGGACCAAGAATCTCCTCGTTCTCTTCTCGTGGTCTGAATGGATCATCTTTCTCATTCAGGGAACGCACTACCATTGGAGAACTTATTGGGTGGGCTTTGTCCATGAAAAAACGTTTAGGATTTTTTCTGTATAGTTTGATTGATGGACAAAAATCCCATTTCTTAGATGTTCCATTTGCAGGCCAAGGCAAAATTTTGTCTTCCCGAGATCTTTCATCTCAAATTCTTTCATCAAGTATTTTGCAGTCGCTTCAAGTTCTCTAGGAGTTCCGATAATGTTCAAATCATCGACATATACAGCAATGATCGCGAATCCTGATTTAGATCGCTTAATGAAAACACAGGGACTGATTTGATTATTTTTGAATCCTTCTTTCAATAGGTATTCACTAAGACGATTATACCACATTCTTCCAGATTGTTTTAACCCATAGAGTGATTTTCTCAATTTTATTGAGAACATCTCTTTGGGCATGCAATTTTCTGGTAGTTTTAGTCCTTCAGGAACTTTCATATAAATATCGTGTCAAGTGAGCCATACAAATATGCGGTCACTACATCCATCAATCTCATTTGCAATCCTTTCGAAACTGATAAACTTACCAGAAATCTTAGTGTAGTTGCATCGACTACTGGAGAATATGTCTCATCATAATCAATCCCTGGCATTTGCGAAAGCCTTGGGCTACTAATCTTGCCTTATATCTAGTAACCTCATTTTTCTCATTTCGTTTTCTCACGAATACCCATTTGTACCCAACTGGTTTTACACCTTTTGGTATTTGGGTTATTTGACCGAATACTTCACGTTTTTCAAGTGATCTCAATTCTGCTTGAATTGCCTCTTTCCATTTTGGCCAATCTTTTCTACGGCGACATTCATCAACTGTATTTGGCTCTACATCATTATCGTATGTCATTTCAACCGCTATCGAGTAAGCAAAAATTTCATTCAAGACAACATCTTTTCGATTCCATTGTCTCTTTGTAGAAACATAATTAATTGAAGTTTCATTGTTGTCTACGCTTTCATGTTCCTTTTCTTCTGGAACACGTTTCTCTTCATTTTTGTTTTCATCATGCTCTGTTGGGAGATTTATATTAATTTCGTTCGTTGTCTCCCCTTGCCTTTTCATTTTTCTCGGTTTTAAATCTTTAGAACCGGGTGGTCTGCCACGTTTTCGACGTGCTATTGACTCATTTTCAATTGCCTTATTGTCATTAGGAATTTCAATCCGTTCCGGAGCATTCGCAGCAGGTACATGTGACTTTGTCACTTTCTTAGAATCTGTGAATGCATCTGGCAATTGGTTTGCAATACTTTGCAGATGAACAATTTTCTTGACTTCTTGTTCACATGAATTTGTTCTCGGGTCCAGAAACGACATTTGCGATGCGTTCCATGTAATTTCCGATTTTATATTTTGTGGGTCCACTTTCTCTCCCCCTAAGGATGGGAATACCGACTCATTAAAAGACAGTCGGCAAATCGAGCCGTAAATAGATCACCAGTTGTTGGCTCTAAATATTTGATAATTGATGGAGATTCAAATCCAACATATATTCCCATCCTTCTTTGTGGACCCATTTTAGTACGTTGGGGCGGAGCAATAGGTACATGTACAGCGCACCCAAAAATTCTCAAATGTGAGATATTCGGTTCTCGACCAGATACTAATTGTAATGGTGAGAATTTGTGATAGGCTGTCGGCCTTAATCTTATCAATGTTGCCGCATGTAATATATCCCAAGTAGTAGATGGCAATTTTGACCTCATTATTAATGGTCTTGCAATTAATTGTAGTCTTTTGATTAATGATTCAGCAAGACCATTTTGTGTATGTACATGAGGTACAGGGTGCTCAACAATAATCCCAATAGACATGCAATAGTCATTAAATGTTTGGGATGTAAATTCCCCAGCATTGTCTAATCTTATTTTCTTTATTGTATGATCTGGGAATTGAGTTCTTAATCGAATTATTTGAGCCAAAAGTTTTGCAAATGCAACATTTCTGCTTGACAGAAGGCTCACATGTGACCATCGAGTAGAGGCATCAATTAATACCATGAAATAACGAAATGGTCCACATGCAGGATGAATAGGCCCACAAATATCTCCTTGAATTCTTTCTAAAAACATTGGAGATTCAGTGGCAATCTTATTTATAGATGGTCTGATTATCAATTTGCCAAGTGAGCATGCAGAGCATGTTAATTCATTTGACCGAGGAATTTTGACATTCTTTATAGAGTGTCCATTTGAGTTTTCAATGATTCTATGCATCATTCCTGTGCCAGGATGGCCTAATCGGTCATGCCATAGAGTAAATGATTTCTATTATCTAACTTCTGGTTAGATATCATATTAATTTCAATCGGACGTATATCTATGCGATATAGTCCCGAGGAAATTGCTGGCAATTTTTCATAGATGTATTTCTTGCCGTTTTTCTCTGCCGTTAGGCATATGAATTCCTCTTTGTTCACTCATTGTTTCCAAATGGTAACCATTCTGACGTACATCTTTGAAACTTATGAGGTTCCTTCGAGATTTACTCGAATATAATGCGTCATTAATTATCAATTTTGTCCCATTTGGAAATATAATGCAAGCTTTTCCAGAGCCTTCAATTAGCTTGGCTGTCCCAGAAATTGTACTAACATTTGCTTGGAATATTGTAAGTTTTGAAAAATACTCTTTATTTTTCAATATGGTGTGTGTTGTCCCACTGTCCAGGAGACATTGTTCTTTAGTTCCAACTTCTGATGAATTCATATCTTCATAAATAATAAATACGATGATTAGTATAAGAAAAATACGTATTTTTATTAATAATAAAGGAACAAATACATGAAAGTGGATATTGAAGCAGTTGAAATAAACTAAGCACATTAATCGATTGTGATCTAAACAAACTTATTTTCAACTTCAGCATCATCCATAAAAAAATCTGAAACATCAAGGCTGGGCATGGATGTAGTGGCTTCATTAACAAAGTTTGCTTCAGCATTTTTTCCTTTGTTTTTTATTGAAGCTTGATATAGATCTACCAAATGTTTGGCAGTACGACATGTGCGGCCCCAGTGCCCGTCATGCCACATCTATGGCAAGTATCATTTCCTTTATAGGACGTCTGCCTTGATTTCCAGATGATTGTCCCCAATTTTTATCAGAATGTTTAAAATTATTATTTCTTGGGGAAAATCGGCCTCTTCCACGTCCACGCCCTCGGCCACGGTAATTACCACGTCCTCTCCCACGACCGTTGTAATTACCGCGTCCACCACTATGTATAGCATTTGCTTCTGGTGGATTAGAGCTTTCTATAGCATTTATCTCATGAGTGGCTGAAGACCCCGTAGGTCTAAGATTATGATTTTTCAGCAAAAGATCATTATTTTGTTCAGCCACAAGTAGTACTGAGATTAGCTCAGAGTACTTTTTGAAAGCTCTGAACCTGTATTGTTCTGCCAATATGATATTAGAGGCGTGGAAAGTGGAGAGCGTTTTGTTTATCATTTGCTCTTCTGTGATGGGATGATCACAATATCTTAACAATGATACAATTCTAAACAATGTTGAATTGTAATCACTGACCGTTTTAAAATCCTGGAACCTCAGATTGGTCCAGTCATAATGTGCCTTTGGGAGAAGCACATTTTTGTGATGCCCATATCTTTCATTTAGGCTATCCCATAGTTCTTTTGGATCATCCACAAGTAGATATTCACTTTTTAAACTTTCATGTAAATGATGTCTTAGGAGGACTAAGGCTTTTGCCTTTTCTTGTACAGTCGCAATTTTAACTGATGCGGCTGTTGTAGTTGCATCCCCTTGTTGGGTTGTCACATCTTTAATTGTATGTTCCAGTCCTTGGGCCTTTAAATTCATTTGGGCGTCCACCGTCCATTCTAAAAACTTTTGCCCAGATAGATCTAGTATGTTAAATTGTCTTTTCACTAGATCTCCCATTCTTTTGACTACAAATAGGTAAATATTTGAAATTAGTAATGATGATAAATCACATATATATATTATCTCCCCCTGATTTATATCATTATTATAGATAAATAATACAAACAAAAAAAACTAAAAATAGCGTACAACAATAATGAAGCTAAGCAAAAAAAAAACAAGAAAATACCAAAAATAGAAACAAAATACAACAAGTGAATAAACAAAAAAAACTTCCTAAAATGCACTTAAAGACAAAAAAAATTGATATTCATGTGCATTTTTCGCCATTCTTCCGGGGGAAATTTTTTTTTTTTGTCTCCTATTTATGTATTAGGAGATATATCATTAATGCCATGAGGAGGAAAAAAAACCGGCTATAAGAAATAAGTAGAGTTTTATTTTCCTAAAATCCTCTTCAAAAGAGGAAGATGAGGGTGGAGGACGGTTGTCGTCGGCGTTAAACATGGTGGCCGGAAGGTTGAGGAAGAAGGAAAAAAAATTTGTGGGTTTAGAGAGAAAAAAATCGGAAGAAGATAAGGGATATGTGGTGAAAATGGGGATGGTAATCCGCTTTTATAGAGGGTTATCCCTAACTGTGCAGTTCATATACAGTTAAACGCAATAAAATTCTAATATTGACAAATATATATTAGAGCATGCTAGTAAATTGGTAATATAATATATGTAACTATAAATGCAAAAAAAAGTAGAAGATTAGAGACAATAATATATAATAATGTTCTGAATGCTTGTTCCCTGCATACATACGACATTATTGCACATATAAGACATAATAATGCTATCATTCACTAGGCCGTCCATATAGGTGGCAATAAAAAAAATTAACCTGTCCATATAGGCGGTTTAAGAGCAGATAAAATAAAATAACGTAAATAAAATGTCCTTGCCCTCCATGAAGGTGGCGTTAAAATTATTTGTTTTCTGCGTTAGTAGTATGGTGACGTTTACTACTAGTTTCTTCCTGTTCATCTCTATCTCTTTTATTACTGGGCGGAGGTTGATTTTCAGCTGGTTGTATAGGAGGGTTATTATTGGTGTTGGGAACAGGGTTTGTGGGTTTTCTCTAGTACGTGTATTTGTACCATCGTTATGGCTACTGGGTCGGGGTGTATTACAGTTCCCCTCGCTGGGTTGGTAGTGAATGGCACATTGTTTCGCTCTATCCAAAAATAAATACCCGAGACAGAGACATTGTGTAAAACATGTTAATCCCGTTACTTTGTTGGTCCATGTTCGGTAGTAAAAGGGTTGAGCTTGGAGAAAAAAATTTAAACTTAAAAACAAAATGGATGTAAAAATTTTAAAGATACCTTAGAAAAATTTTCGGTAGAACACTCGTGCTGATAACGTGTTGTGAGAAATAGAGAGAGAAGTTATGCAAATATATCAGAGAGTATTGTATTCATTGATGTTCGGTGTATTCACAAATGGTAGTATTTATAGGCACAAATCTTACTGTGTATTTGCATAAATCAACAATAACGGCAAGAAAAACCTACCATGCATTGAATGCATGGCAGTGGACTTCACTGTGTTCAACAGTGGAATTGATCATTCCACTGTTTTCACAACAGAAATGATAATGAATTTTATAAGGAAAATTGGAAAAGATGATCAAGAAGTTTTTTTTTTTTTTTTAGTCGACACTCAGTCACTCATGACACACAATCACACATAGTAGTAGACATCAAACATGTTATACCCATTCAGGCGAAAATTTGGTCTACTGCTAGGCTGCTAGCTTGTTAAGTTGTTAATATCCACTATTGTAGATGTGTAGGTGGATATTTTCTTAACAACACGAGCTTTGAAAGTTTTGTAAATGCATGTTAGAATTAGAGATGTAGGAACTTCTACAGCTAGGTCTTCCATATTTTAATTAAAAAATAAGGGGCTCATAAATTTTAAAATACATCGCGTCCTGTGTGTGGCCAGCCACACGCGAAATTACAGGTGTGTCGTGTTGCCGCACGCCGACACCCTTTCAGCCCGTCAGCTCATTTTCAAATGGTCATTTTTCACTTGTTTCTCATCAGAATCGAGCTTTTGACCATGCGCTGGAAAGCTATCAAGTCAAAATTTCATCTCAAACTTGAATCTTCCCAACATATTAAGTGTGCTGTCACATATGACCTTTTGAAGTTGACTCTTATGCACAAACCCTTATGAACAAATGGAGTTACTTTTATGAACAAATGGAGTTACTCTTATGAACTGATGGAGTTACTCTTATGAACTGATGGAGTTACTTGTATGAGTATGTGGTCACTTTTAACAATAAAAGGGTGCCACTCCTATAAAGAAATGTGGTTACTCTTATAAGCAAAATGGAATTACCTATGTGAACAAATAAGGTTACTCATATGATTAAATGTGTTTACCAGTATGAATAAATTAAGTTACTCCTTATGAACAAATGATGTTACTCTTATTAATAAGTGGGGATTACTTGTATAAACAATTGGGGTTACTGATACAAATAAAATGGAGTTATTAGTATGAATAAATGGCTTACTCCTGTTGAACAAATGAGGTTACTCGTATTAATAAGTGGGGGTTACTTGTATGAACAATACGGGTAACCGATGATGTGAGTAAAATGGGGTTGCTTATGTAAAGAAAATGAGGTTACTCATATGATTAGATGGGGTTATTGGTATGAATAAATAGGGTTACTCTTCATAAACAAATGAGGTTATTACTAGCAAGCTCATATTAATAAATAGGGGGTTACTTGTGTGAACAATTAGGGTTACTCGTATGATTAAATGAGGTTACTCGTATAAATAAATGTGGTTACTAGTATGATGGAACGAGGTTACTCATAAGATTAAACAAGGTTACTCATAAGATTAAATGAGGTTACTCATAGTATTAAACGAGGTTACTCGTATTAATAAGTGGGAGTTACTTGTATGAAAATACTAGATAGATATCAAATGCAAGAGTGTTTCAGAGATTGAAAAGAAAGAGAAGAAGAGGAGAGAGAACGAGTGAAGCTTCCTTCAATGGAGGAGAGAGAAAATAAAAGAAGTTAATTGAGGATAGAGAAAATGTGAAAGAGTCTTCAAGAGGTCCAGAGAAAGTAACGTCGTCGTCGGCTTCAACCATGAGAGAGAAGAGTTTGGTATGTAATTCACAGAAGAATCATGTAGAAGAAGAAGCGTTGATTTCCACCTCGGCTTATATATGGGATGGCTACACGCGAAATTTCTGGTGTGGTCGGCCGTATATGAGAATTTGTGTTTAAAATAATATTTTTATCCCTTAAAGCAACTAGAAAAAAGGCTCCTAATGTGGATGGGTGCAAATAGTTTCTATTATCGAAAAGACCCTTATCGCAATTGTAACAGATTCAACCGATTCCACGACTAGGCACTCAACCAATGCAGGAATGCCCCAATAACTTGAATGGATTGATAGACTGGACCCTTGCCTGGAGACTGAACTAATATAAATAGGCTAAAATAAGTGGAGTCTTTTTTAATATATATATATATAAATATAAATATAAATATATATATATATTATATATATATATATATATATATATATATATATATATATATATATATATATATATATATATATATATATATATATACTATACCAGTATACAGCAATAACAATGTAAGCCAATTAGCAAAGACCAAGCAAGAAGAATGTTCGCCTACCTTCCAAGGAACCTTCTGTCTAATAATGAGTCTCCAGTACTTATGTATACACAAATTCGAGTCAAAATATATAAGACAGGAAACAAATTAACAAAGAAATTATATTTCAATAAATGTATTGAGTACAATTTATGTAAACAGTTTATAATGAAAATAAACTAAGTCCTCTTATTCTGTTCCATAGCTTGAGAGTGTCACGTGTTGATATTGACGTGGAGCTGAGTGTAGACTAACGTTTTGTCAACGTCAACCTGAGTTTGAGTGTGGGATGACGCTTTGTCAATGTAAAGTTTGAGTTTTGTTTGAGTGTATTCAAATGAGGGCTGGCAAAAGCTTGAATCTCAGTCGAATGCGTTTGAGTGTAACTGAACAGGTTGCACATATTTGATATACTTGTTGCCTTTTGTATAGAGGATTCTTAGAGAATTTTATGAGCTCTTGAGAATAATAATTTTCCGGTCCCCTCAACTAAAGGACCTGAGGCCTATTTATAGGGAATGGAGATCCCTTCATGGACTTGGTAGTTTGTGGACTTAGTAGTTTATGGGCTTGGGCCCATTATGACTTAGAAGTCTTTTCACCTTTGCCATTTGACAATCTTATTTGGACTAGTGATATGGATTGGCCCAAATATTTAATAACCCAAATTATATTTGTTTTATTTTAATTTGGATATTTTATTTTGGTGGGCTATATTAATTAAACGGCTAATTATATTTATTTTAGCTCAATAATAATTAATTCATTTTAATTGTAATACACTAATAAATTTTTTGTGTCTACAAGCTTGTTGTATTGCCTAGCGACCTACTTAATTACTCTATTCTACCTACAGACATGTCCTTATCTTTGCTGGATGTTGAATTGTAGAAGTATTGAATTTGGCACAACTTAACAAAATGCTCTTTTATATATATGTACAATCAAAAGAATAATTTACATCAACTAATAAGATTAAGTGACACAAGTAATGGTACAAAAAAAGGTGGGACAGAAGAATTTTTTTTCACCTAGGTCCAATAGAAGTAGGCCCTACAGCCAATCCAGCAGTAATAACAGAAGCAATAGAAATCAGTGCCCTTAATTCGCATGTCTCCACTTAGCTTGCTTCATTAGTGATGAACTCCATTACAATTATCATTATTATTACTTTTGATATAATGCGACAAAACTGCACATTTCGTGATCTTGAAGTAGCGTTATGTGGTGTAAGGTGTGTTGAAGATGAATCATGAAGCAAGTAGGTGAAAGAACGAGGTATTGTTTTTCCATGTGTGTGTGTGTGTTGTGTTCGAGGTACAACATTTAGAGCATTTGGGAAAGCACAACAATGGATCAAAGCATGAACAATAGAAGACCACGGTCGGCTCGTGGGGTTGGATGAACACTACAACTTTCCTTTGGTGTTGACTGCCTAAGTCATGTTTTAGGTGTTCTAAAGCATGAAAGCCATGGCCCAGGCATGGTGTTTGAGGAAGACCACGGCCTGACCGTGGTGTTCCCTAGCTACAAGATTTTACTTGTTTTCCTATTCGGATTCGGTTTCCTATTGCATTAGGTTTGTGTTTTAACCCTATTTTAAAAAATGTTTGAGATTGTTTATTTATTGTATGCTAAATGAGAAATATTTTTTAGATCTAAAAAGACTAGAAAACTCTATAGAAAGGTTAGAGAGATTAGAGAATTCTCCTTGTATCATCATCTCATATTCAAAACTCTATTGCAGTGTTCATGGTTTTGCCCCTATTCAAGGGTTTTCACGTTAAACAATTATGTGTTCTTTATTGCTTTTTAATTTATTAATTTCTTCATATATTATACTTCGATTGCTTGTTTTATTAGATCCTAAGATATGTAATCTAACAAGTGGTACACTACTAGTGTACCATGCACATGGTACCCCCATGGGTAATTATGTAATATATTCTCCAAATGAGCAAAATTCTACTCATTGTTAATCACACTTTCTCTGTCTTTTTCCTTCTAATTATGTACTCCTCTTCTTTCTTCATCAATGTTCGTACCACATTATTTAAAATGAATTCTAAAATCCTAAGTTCAGTAAGAATTCTCTCAACTTTATTGTTTCTCTTAACTCATATCTCATTCCACTAATGTTTCTCACCTTCAATTGTCTCTCCTACATTGTTTCTATTCCTCCTCCGAATTTCCAACCCTTATTGAAGTGATCGAATCAAAATTGAAGTTTCAAATTCATTAATGGCGGAATTAGTTACTAATTTGAGAATCAACGTTAGAGTTTCAAAAACTTTATTGTGGAATTTGTGATTGATAAATTCAAAAGATGATTTAAATTTTAATACTAGCATTAGAGTTCTCTCTCCGCATTATTTCTCTTACCTTAAAAATTTTCTCTCCACTATTGTTTCTCACCTTCGAATTTCTCTCTCTTTCATATTGGTTTCTCTTCGTGGTCAGCCAATCAATTTAATGAATACTCCCACTGTCCCAGATTAATCTGAACACTTCCTTTAATGTTTGTCCCAAATTAGTTTGAACACTTTCTATTAAACCCCCAAATTACTCACTTTAAAATTAATAATAGATAAATAATATTTTAATTTAGGAGTATTACTGCAACATGACTATCACCCTTTCGGCAACCAACTACTAACTGACCAAAAACTTGCAGAGAAAGACTTTAACCAAAAATAATAATACTTCTTTATTATTAAAAATAAGGGATATTATCTTAGATAACCTTGTCTTATCTCCCCTTCCTTTACCTAGGTGTGCACACACCCCAAGATGGTCATCCCATCATGGATCTATATCAAGGGGTAACAATAGTTTTCAACAAGTGGACTTAGAAACATGACCTTCTTGAAATTAATCAAGCGGTAAATAATAATAATACTACTAATAATATAACTTGTAAGTCATGAATAAATCTCCTTTTCTCATAAATAACTTTTTGTCCATTCAAAGTTCATAAATCAATCAACCATTCCTTATAATAATAATTTGATTTTCCAAAAAGAATAACAAAACTTTCATATAAAAACGATTGATAAAATCATTCATTCTTTTCATTTCCAAGAGGGAATAATAAAATGTTGTAACCATTTAAACCCAAATTTATGAATCCATTCAACCATTAAATCAATAAATAACTTTATCACATAAAACCACATTTCAAAAGATCTAGCTACACAACGTACCTTGATCTTGCACAAAGAGTATATTAGTATCCTCACTTAGATCTTATGCTTGAGCGATCTTCTAACCAACCAATAATATAAAATAAAATAAGTAAATTATCACATGAAGTTAATCATGAATTCAACATGAATATCCTATCAATGAGCATAATATTTTTGAGTAAGGAACATGAAATCCTTTTTCTTAAACCAAATAAAATTGGAACTTGAATAAGAAATACTTCATCCGTTTAGAAATAGTTGCATCATTTCATGTTTTCATGTTTGCCAATGCATTATTTCAAACATTAATATCTCTAGTTCAATAAGTAAAAATTATAAAAATTTGATGTTGAAATAATATACATTGATACGAATCTAACAAGATCTCATATGATGACCATGTTTTTCCTAAAATATAAATCACCAAAGTTAATCAAAGTGCAAGATGTGAATAGTAAACACTATGCAAATGGTGTAACTATTTCTAAACGTAGGAAGTATAAAAGTAGAACAGATTAAAAAGAGAAGGAAGAACCTTCAAGTAAGAGAGTCTGGATTCTTCAAAGTTTTTGTGTGAAAAAGATGGCTTAAGGTATGAGTATTTATAGAAGTATAATATGTAGTACTTAATTTCAAAAATTAAATAGTTTGTAACATTCACCATAAATAGGAGATTAAACCAAGATTTGTAACCTCCATCATTAATTTGAAAATTTTAGGAAATTAAACAACCCCCTCCCCCCTTAACATAAGGTGGTTGGCCAAAATGGCTATAATATTAGTTTTCTCAAGAATTCTTTTTCAAATTCTTTTTCTTTTGGAAAACTTATTTAATGAAATTTTACTCGGATTTAACTCCCAAAATTTTGACAAATCAAGTTTGGCACTATATTCAAGCCACAATAATTTAAAATCAGTGAAATTACTAAAATACTTTTTGTTTAAAATATTTATTTAAAAAATACATTTTAATCACTTAAATAAACACTCAAAATATGGGTCTTACACTTCCATTTATGGCATTGTCCCACAATTACTATATTATTGCTTTTATACTCCTTTGGCCCACAGTCTTCTTTATCAAAAAAAATTTACTCAACTTTATCTATGCTCAAATAATAAATATCCTACGAACTCCTATCACATCTACTTTTTTAATGAAATAACATATGATAAAGCACGCTATAACTTATCATCTTAAATAACGTTTTCAAATAATTGTTCAGGACTTTATAATACGAAGGGAGTATTTTTTTAAAATATGATTTGAGACAATTAGGCTGCATTAATTAATGGCAAAACACAAATATCAAAGTTTCGAATTTCATCAGTGGTGGACTTAGGCTTTTGTTCTTTTGGAGTGAACTGAAAAAACAGAGCCGATCTGAACTAGACTGAAAGTACAGAGCCGAACTGAACTAAACTTATTTTGTTCGAACTGAATTAAACTGAACTTAATTTGTCTAAATTGAACTGAAGTGAACTTAATTTGTCTAAGGGCCTGTTATGTTCTCCCTAGCTTATTTTCAGTTCAGTTCAGTTCAGTTCAGTTCAGTTCAGTTGCAATCAGTTCAGTTCAATTCAGTTCAATCATTTAATTCTCTGATAATAAAACAATGATAATTATTACTATAATCATTTTTATTATTACTATTATGTGCAACCAAAGGAAAAGATGTGGTAATATTAGGTGTTTCAGTTTCATATGGCCTTTTGTTTATGCATATGTAATTTTTGACTTCATGTAATTCTTATGGCTCTTTTGATGAGAAATAAAGGATGTCCATATTATTCTACTATATTTATGTTTGATCTCCAAGTTTATGAACACCAAGTTTAATATTATAGGATTAGAAAACACTATGCAAACATTGCACTTATTTAGAAACGGATGAAGTAATACTTTCTAGGACTCATCCACCTACTTAAGCAAAGGAACCTACTTTTCAATAATCATCTATTTATGTGCATGTATCCTATGCAGCCAACCTCAATAGTCATCTCAATCCACTTAGATTTGATAACAATCAAGATTTTACTAATCCTATAATATCACAATAAATTTTACATATAATCGTTTCAATGAACTGAACTGATTATATGTAAAAACAGAGAACATATTACCCCATATTCTCTAACAAACTTAATTAACAAATATTGAATTACATAATCTTATTACATATAATCAGGTCAGTTCAGTTCGGTTCGGTTACAATAAGTTCAGTTCAGTTCGGTTGCAATAAGTTCAGTTCAGTTCAGTTGCAATAAGTTCAGTTCAGTTCAGTTAAGTTGTTTTATGCCAAAGAGAACGGGCCCTAAAATTTAAGTGAACTGGACTTAGTTTGTCTGAATTGAACTGAACTTAACTTAATTTGTCTGAATTGAATTGAATTGTACTGAACTGAATGAAAATTGTGATAGGAAACTAACTGAATATTCCTAAACTTACAAAATTGTTTGAACTAAACTGACTTAACTGAATTTTCTTGAACTGAACTGAATTTATCAGAACTGAAATGAATTTTCATTAATTCAGTCCAAAAGAACATGGCCTTAGTTTCACTTTTCAAATTTATATTATAGTTTCAAAATGAGCAAATACTTCTACTCATTTGAGAAAACTAGCGAAAAAAGTTTACTCATTAGGGAAAAAATGTTTGGTCATTTTCTCAAATGAGTAGAAGTGTTTGCTCATTTGAAAAAATGAGTAGAAAAGTTTGTTCATTCATGTAAATGACCAGAAGTGATTATCCATGTATAAACTTTTGCTCATTTGGAAACTAGCAAACAAATAGCGAGCAAAAAATCCTTATGCGTATCATGAGCATGGTTCGCTCGGAAGAATGATAGAAGTGGTAGAACAACTTCTCATATATGAGACAAGAAAGTAGTACATTATATTGATGGACAATATTGTATTTGCTTTTTGTTGCACTCGTGTCCATGTAAATGAAATGTACCTCTTTGTCTAATCTAATTTGCCATTCATATCACTAGTAGAATAATCCTATATATTATTGCAGTTGTTTAGGGGCCTATTGCTGCGGTTTTTGCACTACCGCAAAATAAGGCGCAACAATAGGTAAAATTTATTGCTGCGATTTTGGAACCGCAGCAATATATTGTGGCCCAAAATCGCAACAATAGGTGCAAGTAGAAAAATTGAAATTGAAATTGAAATTGAAATTTTCATGTTCAAATTAATATTGGAGTACAATAACAGACCAAAAATGACAAAATACAAACAATGTAAAGCAACTTCAATTCATACGTTCACTAGAATGATATTTTTACAATCTATGGTTTTTTCATAAAATATACTTATTATAAAAACAAAAAAACGGTTTTTTCACCAGGTACCCCAATGGTTTTTCAAAATTCATGAGGTACCCCTAATTTTTAAAAAATGCACCAGGTCCCCTTACTATTTCAAACAAATGTATGAAATGCCCTTAATTACTAATGGTGTTAAGTTTCCAGTAGTTGTATTTACCATTTTGCCATTGTTAACCCCTAACCCTAAATCCTAAACCCTAAACCCTAACCCCACCACCCCTACCACCCTAGTCCCCCTCCCTCCCCACCCCAGCAGCCCCCACCCCCCGCAGACCTCCTCCCCTCGCAACACACAGCATAACCCCCTCCCCTCACCCCCCTCGTCGATTTCCTCCCTCACTCCCTCCCTCTAGCTTCTCTCTCCTCCTCAACCACCAACCATGACCTATCCTCAACCGCGCCAGGGGAGGGGGGAATCGATGGGGTTGGGGGAAATTCGAAGGAAATCGACAGGGGAGGGGGGAATTCGAAGGAAATCGACGGGGGTGAGGGGAAATTGACAGAAATAGACTGAGTGGGGGGAAATCGACGGGGGTGGGGGGAATCGTCGAAAATCGACGGTGGTGAGGGGGGGAGAGGGCTGCGAGGGATGGGGGAGGGTGGCTGCCACGGGGGTGGGGGAAGGGCGGCTATTGTGAGGGGTGGGGTAGGGGAGGGGTGTTGCGGGTAATGGTGGGTGGGTGGGGTAGGGGAGGGGTGGTAGGTGGGTTATAAGTTAGGGTTTATTTAGTTAATTAGGGTTAATTAGAGTTAGAGGGGTGAATTAGGGTTAATGACTAACGGAAACTTAACACCGTTAGTCATCAAGGGTATTTCGTACATTTGTTTGAAACAGTAAGGGTACCTGGTACATTTTTTTAAAATTAGGGGTATCCCATGAATTTTGAAAAACCACATGGCTACCTGATGAAAAAACCCAACAAAAAAAATAAGAAAATCAAAAACACAAAACCAAAACTTACAAAAAAAATAAAAACTAAAAAACACGAACGAAAACCTGACTAGAACGACGACATAAGAGAAAGAGACGCGACAGGAAGCGAGGTCAGGCGACGATCAGATTGGGTAAGGTCGGAGTGGTTGTGGGCTGAAGGAGGAGTAGAAATATGTGATGAGGACGTGAGAGAACACGAAGGAGGAGCGAAGAAACGAGATCCGACAATGAGAGAAACGAGATCTAGCGGTTTTTCATTGAAGATCGGCAAGTTGGGCAAAGTGAGCGACGACCGTGGTCGAGGTTTTAGACGATGAAGGCTTGGGGAGACTACTCGACGTTAAATACTGTTGTGGTGACGAGGTTCAAGATGGTGGTCATGGGTGAGAAATATTGAGAGAAGATTTCATGTGTATCGCTGAAAGAGGAAGAGAGTGACAAAGGGTTAAAACGGCTGAGAACAAAAACAAGGGAGTGACAGAGGGTGAAAACCCTAGAAGAATATATTACTATACGTGACTTATTGCTGCGGTTTTTACTAGGATCCACAGCAATAGGTTAAAAAATATATTTTTTACTATATTGCTGCAGTTTCTAGTAGATTCCACAGCAATAAGTTATTGTGAACGTTTTTGTTTTCTCACGCTGTTCTATTGCTGCTACAGCGAAAATCGCAATAATATAGGATTATTCTACTATAGTGTCTATTTACAAATATATCGACATAATATTCTATTTGATCACACCCTCAGAGTCATAGTGGGAGTAGGACGAACACTGAGACTGGACTTGAATTCCAAAATAATTGTTGCGTAAGACCTTTAATTAATATATAAGCAACCCGATATCTTGTAGAAACATGCAAAACTCTTATGTGACCTAACACAACCTTTTTTGGAACAAAATGTTAATCCATATCAACATGCACTACTACAAAATAGGGAAAATATAACTATTAGATAAGTCATTACATACCACATTTGAGGTGTTTTCCAAGTCAGTGTAACGTAAAGTAAAGATAACACTTGCTGAAAGTGTTATCTTTGATTAAGCAAAGATAATAGTTATTTTTCATAACTATTATGATTATTTACATAACCTATCAAAGATAACTCTTATCTTTGTCTAAGCAGAGATAACATCTATATCACTACTACATAAATGAGCTATTGCAACCCCTAAAAACTGTTGCAATAGACTCAATAACCGTTGCAATAGAACTATTGCAACGGGTAGGCAATTGTTGCTGTTGTTGCCCTTGCATTAGATCTAATGCAACGGTCTTGCACGCCTAATGCAACGGCCAGTTGCAAAATACCCGTTGCAATAAATCTGAAGCAACGCATGTTTATCGACTAATGCAACGCCTCTATGGTATCCCATGAACCGTTGCATTACATATGATGCAACACATATTAAAGTCTAATGCAACGCCTCTGTGATATCCCATGAACTGTTGCATCACATATGATGCAACACATTTCAAAATCTAATGCAACGCCTCTATAGTATCCCATGAACCGTTGCAATTTCCTCTTTTTGTATATTGAAGCTACTACGACAGATCTATAAATTAAATATGGATATATTGACTTATTAATTTGATGTTGATGCAAAGCTGAAATAATTCGAAAAATTCCAAATAAACATGATGATGATTTAGATTTCCAAAAAGAGCCATAATTATATCTAAATATCATCCAATCGTTCGACGATTTACAATACCAAGTACTTGTCGTATATATATCAAATCCCAAGAGTAATTTGACCACCAAAACATATTACTTCCTGTAACGCCCCGAAAATTCATAACCTTAATTAAGCACAATTGCTCATACTTAGCAGCGGAAATGGAACTTAAGCTTGTGGGATATGGTCCACCAATACAATGCAACCTTAAATAGTCCTTGATAATTATACATAAATACTCGACTCAAATAATAATAATTATATCTCTAACACCAGATACCGCACACTTTCCCTTGAACATGTTCCTTATTAACAGCGCACTTGCAATGGCTATGTTCATACCTAAAACAGAAAACAAAACATCATGAGCCGAAGCTCAGTAACATACTACCCTAACAGCGTAAATTCATTTCAATTCATTTTATTTGCAAAAGGGAGAAGAGAATATAGTAAAACATATTTGAAATTCGTAATGAAATAATAGCAAAGTAAACAATTATGAATAGCATCTTGATACTTCATAAGTTCCATTATCTTTTCATCTTTTAGCTTGGTAACTGGCGAGTATAGACATGTGATGACCCTCAAGGAGCCCAGCTCCCTTTTTGGGTACACCACATGTGATGATCCTCAAGGAGCCCAGCTCCCTTTTTGGATACACCACCATGCGATGATCCTCAAGGAGCCCCGCTCCCTTTTTGGATACACCGCTCGCACCAAAATAGCATGCGGTACCCCTCAAGGAGCCCAGCTCCCTTTTCGAGTGTACGGCGGGTGCGAAGGTACGTGCACGACCATAAAGTAGATAAGCGTAACATTATACTGCCAGAACCTCTTTCACTTTTATTTATCATGTTTCGTTCGTTTAGCATTCATCGGCATAAGCCGTAGATCTTTCATCAATCATACTTGAGCATCAATAACTCATAAGATCATCATTTACGAAAATCATTCAAAGGCAATTTATTCCCACAATCCATATAAGAATCACATCGCAAAATCCTTAACATAATTATAAACATCATTTCATAAACACATTTCGAAGGGGATCGTGGGTGTTAGCAATAGATGTTACCTGGATTCCTGCTTAATAACCTTGAAAGCCGGGGGAGGTTGTAATATCCTTTCCGTTTAATCTAACCATGAAATGACGCAACAAAAATGTAAATATTCGATTTCTTTTAACAATTGTCCTTTGGTTATTATTTTTACTTTTATTATGGAGTATCGTTGGTGACGTTACAAAGATTCATTATTTCAACTTTTATAATTAACTTTACTTATGTTACTATAATTAATAGAATTATAATTTAACTCATCATTTGTTTATACTACTAGGTACCTATTCAATTTAATAAGTAAATTAGCGTCAACAAGTTTTATAATAATTTAAGTTATCGTAACCCAACTAATTATAACTACTAATATTCATTTATTATTTTCATATTACAAGAGTAAATTGATAATTACTAAGTGACGTTATTGCTAAGTTTTCTTGTCAATTCGTAATAAAATAATCATAAATAGTTATCATAAATTTATAATCTAATGTACAAACTTAGGTAAGTCTAACCAATTTCATATTACAAAAATAAGGTGAACCATTGGTGATAATTAACTAAATTAGTTTAGTTCTTATTACTTGATTAGAATAACTAATTAAAAATGTAACCTAATTAATTAGTCCATTAAGCTAAATAAGTTGATGAATATTGTAGATTAGCTTTAATTAAAAAAAATCAGCTTGTTGAGATGTTGACCCATTAAATTGAGGGAGTAACATGATGTTTGGGCTTCAACTCATTTAATTTAAACCAAAAAAACATTCATAAAATGAAAACAAAGGGAGGTATGAATGAACATATCTCTGCTCAATTGAGCAGGACCGAAAACAGAGCAGAGGAGAGAGATTGACTGGCAGTGGGTGGGGCTCCGACCGAGAAACAACAAGGTGGTGGTCCGTCGGAGATTCGTCGACCACGGTGGTTCGATGCAGCAGCAGTGGCTGCGGCGCGACAGGGGAAGGTGAGGTGCGCGAGAGAGAGAAAGAGGACGAGCGAGGGAGGAGGGAGGCGTCGGTGGGTAGGTGTGGTGGTGGCGCACAGGAGGCGCGGCAGTGCAGTGGCGCTGCGAGGGTGGTCGGTGGCAGATCCGAAACAGAGGGGAGAGAGTTGTGGTGCGAAAATATGGAAGCTTTGAGGGGTGTTTTTGGGGTGGTGTTTTCAGGCGAGGTAGGGGGATTCCGGGGAGTTTTTGAATGAATTGTTAGTGATGAGTGGATGGTGGTCTGAGGGAATGAACATGGCTATTTATAGCCATGGTTGAGCTCAAATTTTACCCAATTGAATTGATGAAATTTGAATGGAATTACACGGGTTATTGGGTGATTTGGGGTGAGTAATGAATTTAGTTTGAAGTTGAGTTTTTTGTGTGCAACAAAATCCGTTTTGGGTTAGAAATTCATGGATGGGTTGTTTGTGAAGAAAAAACTGAAATGGGTCGAAGGAGAAGAGAAACTCAGTTTTTTCCTTTTTCTTTTTCTCTTCTTTTCTTTTCTCTTTTTCTTTTTTCTTTTTATTACCAAAACCAATTTGACCCAACTTTGTAAGGTTCAAGTAATTGTTTTGTGTATTTATTTGTTTTCTTATTTTAACTATTGAAATCATTTAACATAACTTGTTATTATTTGTAACTCTTAACCATACATAATATATATACATTTAATGAACTAATTATCCATTACTTGGACATAAAATAACGAAATTTTTTATTATAACTTATTATTAAATGAAAAAAATTAGCCACTAATTATTATTATATAATTTAAGGAAGTTTAAATTTTCGGGATATTACACTTCCATCCTAAAATGTATGCACCAAAAAATATCTACTTGTACCGTAAATATATCACCAAAAAAATAATATTTCTAGCTAGTTTTCCAATTAATTCCAAAATCATGCTCCACTTTTAAGCGAGATCCATAGCCAAAAACTTGTCATTTGTGCGATTGCAATTGTTCTTGATCATGTGATACTATGCTCCACCTTTTTAATCACTTGATTGTATGGATCCTCACTATTAGCACCTTCTTCGTGTTCTTTAGATGCTAAAGTCTCCATTTGTTCCTTCCATGAAAAAATGACGACAAATTACATACATATTAAATATATATTCTAATAAAAAGGATCTGGAGTAATCACACTTTCTTAATCATATATGAATTTTTCGACCTGATTTAGTTGAAGGCTGCAAACGTATGTGATTAAAGATCAATAAAAGGGGAACATATATCACTGGTGCTAGACATATATCAATTTACATCATCTAGAAATATATGTACTGCTAGTTTTTTTAATCAATAGAGATTCTAGTTCTTTAGGTCCTTTTATAAAAAAAGGACAAGAGAGTGTAAATTCAGTTCTTCGGGTTCCAATTAATTGTTTATCAAAATCACAACTGTCTAACTGAAGAACTTGTAACATATGACATTGAAAACTTCACAAAACTAATAAGAGAGAATGAAAATTGCTTCAGGTTGAAACCAAATAGCAAGATATTTTGATTTTGGAATTAAAGAGTTTGTCAAATTTTTCAGTGTAATGCTAATCCACTAAGGTTCTGTGAACGGATCCCTAAACTTCATTCATTGAACTCTTCCTAGTCTGTAGGTTTATCTGTTGCTGTTAGTTGACATCATGTGGTAACATTTTACTTGTACCATTATTTTGCATTGTTACTTTACACCATTTTTTTTATATGGAAGTCTTCAATGGTTTCAAATTGCTATAAAATAAATATGCTCATTCATGTTAGAGTGCGTATGTGGATTGATACAAAAGTTTTCGGTTTTTACACAACTGATGAAATCAAAGGTTCAAACCCACCTTTAAACTTGGATGAACTACCCGCACGACATGATTCTGACAGATAAATGGAAGCATGATGATCATGAAAGTTATTTCTAAGATATATTTTTGAACATGGCAACATACGTGTCAACATCATAAGGACGAATATATATACTACAATACAACTAAGGGCTGCAAGAGAGATGCATTAATTTTAACTGAAGAATTCGAACTCTCTTTGAAGTAAACAATGTACGAGTATCAAGAAGTATGAGCCCAATACACATGCAAATCAAGTGTAACAGCAAGATAACATCTCTTCACCATACAAAGAATAATGCACAAGCAGCAAAGGCATATATCTTTCAAAATAAACAAAGTATCAACCACAGACAGCAAAGTGAAAGAGTCAGAACAGGTGGTTAGGTTAGTTTGATTGGAATATGCCAAATAATAGACATGCACTTGTATTCCTACCATAAACTCAATTGTAATTTTCACTCATGAACTGAGTCCGACACTCCGAGCGCAGAGGGCTAACAAATGAGTATACAATCCGTAATAACAGAGTGCCAGCTTTACTTCTCAATGATATCACAAAGAAATTTCCACCATTATTCAATATAGTAAAGTTCTATGTATTGTCAAATACGAAGTAATACATGTTCTAATTGTGGAATAAATTTATATTATAGTAAAATTCTGCTGGCCACAAGGGCACTCTTAACATCTATATCAGAACTTAAGTTGAACTTTATTTGTATGCGATAACGGCCCATGATTTGAGAGCCATTATTTCAAGGATACTCCAAATCTCCAATTAACTAGCCTTTCCTTCAACAACCCAGTAGTTAAAATGCTAAATTCAACACCACTGTCTCAGGCTGCATCAACACCAGGCAGGTAGGTACAGCTACCGCTATGACAAGATACAAGATAGTCATCTGAAATTCCACACTACAACTTAACATGTTATCGCTTCTGTAAGTCCCCTTAATTCCTTTGTGACAACGTCTTACTGCCTCCTAAGATCTACCTCAGAAACATAATTTATCACTTGATTCACAGTTCATGCATGCCTCATAACATTATGGTCAAGTAGAAGGAACAATAGTCAAGAATTATTTCGTCAAACTAACAGCTAAGCAAGTGGTATAGTGTCTTTGCGAACAATTAGATTACAAGAGCCAAAGGGATTAAAGGGGAAGGAGCGATCGATGGCTTCAGATTTTGGATGAATAGTCTTGGTCGCTAATCAAATCTAACTGCCTATAGATTATAAAGTGTCTAATCTTCACTAAGATCTATAAGGAGTCTGAAACTTCAATGGGAGGTTATTAGGATCCAGGTCCCCATAAGAGCATGTAAAACTTTAATACGTCAATTATTAACATAACTACATCATATATCCATGGCTAAAAACACAACATATATCCATCGGAACCCGACGCAAGCAGTAAGAAATTTTGAGAGAGAGGGGGAGGATACCAACCACTACAAGTAGCGAATTCCGGGGAGGGTTGAGAAAAGCAGAATTCCAGAGGGATACCAACCACTACAGAGCCGTCGCAATTCTCCCGACAAGCGTGAAGAGAAACCGCTGAGTACCACTTGAAAATACACCGCGAAAGAGAAGGTCTAGGAACAAAGTTCTCATCGCCGGTGAAGATGATAATTTCCGGCGCCGGTGAAGAAGAGGTTCTGGCGTGTGAGAATTGCGTAACTTCCTGTGACTGTGTGAGAAGTTGAATTGCGAAATAATGAATTGAAGGAGAAATGTACTGTACGTGTATAGGGTTTTAGAAATTGGGGGTAAATTAAGAGGGAAAGCAATAGACAACGCGAGTATTAGTGGGCCTAAGGTAATTTTTAAGTTGTAATATGTTAATACAATGATATACGTTGCAATATACTTAAATGATGTTGCATTTACAACTCTAATACAACGGTTGACTTTAACCGTTGCAATAAACGTTGCATTAGCCCAGGTCGTTGCAAAATCGTGTTGCATTAACCTATGTCGTTGCAACGGACCGTTGCAATATATAACTGTTGCATTAGATCGTTGTAATTGCTTCAAAATGTAGTAGTGATTCCTAATAGGCGTTTTGCTTTCTTAACACTACTGGAAAAAAGGCTAACTAATTGACTTCAATACGTAAACTTTGCACCCAAAAATCAATTGGAAACACATCCGGTTTCGATAAGAATTGCATCCATTTTTAAGGATAACTTGAGCTTTTTCCCACTAGTGTAAACCAAAATTGATATCTGATAATTTCCATTGTTATCTTTGTTCTCCTTTTTAAGAAATAAAAGATATATAATTCAGGTTGTTGTTATTAATATCACATATAAATATGCATTATATTACACAAAATGGAAAAACTTGATTACTGTTGATCATGCATATAGGAAAGAAGCATATACGAAGAGCACTAGCCAGTTTGCAGTAATCAATCAAATCGAGGACCCGAATCTGCACTAAGTTTAGAGTTAGTGTCAAGAGGAGTCGTTACATGCTTACAAGTCCCCATGCTTGCACGATCTAATAATTCTGATCTTCAGCATATATGTACTATAAGAAAGAAGCATACAGGAAGAAGTATCAGTAACTGAAATACCTAAAAATAACCGAGAGACCCCATCTCAGACATAGGAAATTCAGTTTTCAAAAGAGCAATAAGGCGGTCCCACAAAGCATTAGATGATAATATCATCTATGGTTGGGCAAACAACAGGGCTATACCAGAATTTGAACCGGACCATACCTGAATTTTGGACCAGACTGGATCAAAGATTTTGTCCACTTCTCAGTCCACGGAAAATCCTGATTTCGGGTTTGCGATTCAGTCTGGTCCAAACTCGAAAAATTCCAAGTATGTTTGAATCAAATTGAAAAAAGTTTTTTTTTTAAATATAGAGTTCAATCCAACGAGTCCAAAACTAGACCGGACCAGAAAAAATTTCGATCCCGCTCCACAAAATTTCCAGATTTCGGTCCGCCGGTCCAAGGTACTGGTCCAGTCTTGAACCGGTGCACACCCTTAATATTATCAACATATATAGAAAGAGATACGACATATCAGTACCTTGGCAAAAAGTAAACAAGGAATTGTGAATCTGAGCAACAGCAAAAGCCATCTACAACAAAAAATGACCAAATCACTAGTACCAATCCCTTGGGGCTTGTTTGAGACCATATAATACTTTCTGGAAGCTACAAACATAATGAGGAAACCGACAATCAACAAAACCTGATGGTTGATTCATATAAACTGCTTGCTATAAATCAACATGTAAAAATGCATTTTTCACAACAAGCTGATGAATAGACCAATTTTTCGCCATTGCCAAACCCAGATTGTACAGACTAAGTTAAAAGCCTCATCGCAATCAACAACTATTTCTTATGACATGCCAATTACACAAACAAAACGAGCTTTGTGCTTTGAAGGACACCATATGCATTTTCTTTATGAGTATAAATCCACATACAGTTCACAATATTCATCCTCAGCTCATCTAAGCACCAATTTCCATATCCCACCGAGTGTGCTAAAATTTCTATGTACAAATTTCGATTCCAGATAAATATGATAAGAAATAAAGTAACAAAAGCAATATTATTGATGAATATATTGAGTACAATATTTATGAACAATTTATATTGAAAATAAACTAAGTTCTTTGATTCTTTTTCACAACTAGAGAGTGAGACGTGTTGATGTCAACCTGGATTTGAGTGTAAAGTGATATTTTGTCAACGGCAACATGAGTTTGACTTTGGGATGACGTTTTTTCAAAGTTAGGGACGAAAATGGATCGGGTTCGGGGCGGGTGGAGCTTCACACGCATCCGTCACCCACATCCATCCGCTCCACCCGCATGAATGCATTAGTCATCCATCGGGTGAATGGGTGAGTCGGGTGGTTAGCGAGTTAGGAGATGGGTGGGTGTTAAGCGGGTGATGGGTCGGATGACGGATGAAAAAAAAAATCTCACCTGCATCTATCACCCACTTCACCCGCCACCCGCTTTTAATCCGTTTATTTCGAGTTTTGATCCGATAAATAAAATCGAGTTTAGCAGGTGATGGATGATCCACCATCCATTTTCATCCCTCTTTTACTTTATTCCTTATTTGGAACTTTTTTCCCCTTTATACCTTCTCATGTCCCTATCATATGGTCCACCATTACATTATTAATTCAATTTTACTGCTTTTCTCTTTCCTACTTTAACCCCTTTTATTTGTTTATTTATCTTAACCGCTTTCTCTCTCCTACTTTACCCAAACCCCAACCCACACAAGTGGATTCTCCTTGGTATCTGTAGGAACAATAACAAGGAAGATCTTTAGGAAACGGAGGTAGTACTCCATCCGTTTCCTAAAGATCTTCCCTCTTTCCGTTTCAGTCCGTTTCCAAAAGATCTTACCTCTTTTACATGATTCCTTATTTGGAATTTTTTCCCTTTTTACCCTCTCATGTCCCTATCATATGGTCCACCATTTCATTATTAATTCAATTTTACTTCATTTCTCTCTCCTACTTTAACCGTTTTTATTTGTTTATTTATCTTAACCCCTTTCTCTCCTACTTTACACACCCCACACCCCCACACAATATGATCGTCCTCCTTGGTATTTATAGGAATAGTATCAAGGAAGATCTTTAGGAAAGGGAGGGAGTAGTATCATTGAAATCATTCTTTATTTTTATTTTTTATATTTCTTATTTATTATTATTCAATAGTTTATTATTATTACTAGTTAATACTCCCTCCGTTTCCTAAAGATCTTCCCACTTACTGTTCCTACAGATACCAAGGAAAATCAAGTTGTGTGGGGCATGGTGTGAGTAAAGTAAGAGAGAGAAAGGAGTTAAGATGAATAAACAAATAAAAGGGGTTAAAGTAGGAGAGAAAAGGAAGTAAAATTGAATTAATAATGAATGGTGGACCATATGATAGTGACATGAGAGGGTAAATAGGGAAATTTGTTTTGCCAAATAAGGAATAAAGCAAAAGAGGGAAGATCTTTTGGAAACACCCTTAAACGGAAAGAGGGAAGATCTTTAGAAAACGGAGGGAGTATTTTGTCATTACTATTAGTAGATAATTTACCATTATTATTTAATGACTTATTATTATTTTATGTAATAACTTATCATTATTGATTAAATAATATTTTTATTATTATAATTATTATTGAATATTAACATCTATATTATTAAAAACTATTATTATCATAATATTATATTATATTATATTATATTATATTATATTATATTATATTATATTATATTATATTATATTATATTATATTATATATATTATATTATATTATATTATATTATATATTATATTATATTATATATTATTATATATATATTATATTATATTATATTATATTATATTATATTATATTATATTATATTATATTATATTATATTATATTATATTATATTATATTATTTATTTATTTATATTATATTATATTATATTTATTATATTATATTAATTATTTAATATATTATATATTATATTATATTATATTATATTATATTATTATATATATATATTATATTATATTATATTATATATATTATATTATATTATATTATATTATATTATATTATATTATATTATATTATATTATATTATATATATTATATTATATTATATTATATAATTATATTATATTATATTATATTATATTATATTATATATATTATATTATATTATTTATATTATATTATATTATATTATATTATATTATATTATATTATATTATATTATATTATATTATATTATATTATATTATATTATATTATATTATATTATATATATTATATTATATTATATTATATTATATTATATTATATTATATTATATTATATTATATTATATTACATTATATTAGATTATATTAGATTATATTAGATTATATTATATTATATTATATTACATTATATTACATTATATTACATTACATTACATTACATTATATTATATTACATTATATTACATTATATTACATTATATTACATTATATTACATTATATTACATTATATTACATTATATTATATTATATTATATTATATTATATTATATTATATTATATTATATTATATTATATTATATTATATTATATTATATTATATTATATTATATTATATTATATTATATTATATTATATTATATTATATTATATCATATCATATCATATTATATCATATTATATTATATTGTACTCCCTCCGTTTCTTAAAGATCTTCCCTCTTTCCGTTTAAGTGCGTTTCCAAAATATCTTCCCTCTTTTACTTTATTCCTTATTTGGAATTTATTTTTCCATTTTTACCCTCTCATATCCTTATCATATGGTCCACCATTACATTATTAATTCAATTTTACTCCCTTTTTCTCTCTTACTTTAACCCCTTTTTATTTCTTTACTTATCTTAACCCCTTTCTCTCTCCTACTTTACCCACCCCACATCCCACACAATTGATTCTCATTGGTATCTGTAATAATTGTAACAAGGAAGATCTTTAGGAAACGGAGGGAGTATTGTATTCTATTGTATTGTATTGTATTGTATTGTATTATATTGTATTATATTATACTCCCTCCGTTTCCTAAAGATCTTCCCTCTTTCCGTTTAAGGGTGTTTCCAAAAGATCTTCCCTCTTTTGCTTTATTCCTTATTTGGCAAAACAAATTTCCCTATTTACCCTCTCATGTCACTATCATATGGTCCATCATTACATTATTAATTCAATTTTACTCCCTTTCTCTCTCCTACTTTAACCCTTTTTATTTGTTTATTTATTTTAACCTCTTTCTCTCTCCTACTTTACTCACACCATGCCCCACACAACTTGATTTTCCTTGGTATCTGTAGGAACAGTAAGTGGGAAGATATTTAGGAAACGGAGGGAGTATTGTATTATATTATATTATATAATATTATATTATATTATATTATATTATATTATATTATATTATATTATATTATATTATATTATATTATATTATTATATTATATATATTATATTATATTATATTATTATTATATTATATTATATATATATATTATATTATATTATATTATATTATATTATATTATATATTATATTATATTATATTATATTATATTATATTATATATATTATTATATTATATTATATTATATTATTATATTATATTATATTAATTATATTATATTATATTATATTATATTATATTATATTATATTATATTATATTATATTATATTATATTATATTATATTATATTATATTATATTATATTATATTATATTACCTCCGTTTTTTTTCTATTACAACAATGAGATTTTTACACTATTCACTCACCACCCTTCTACTATCTCTTGTGATTTTTATGTAAGGAAAAATATAATCATGTGGGATCTTGTCAGATTCGTCTCTATTTATACTTTTAAAATATAAAATTTTTATAATTTTCACTAAAAAGTAATTTAAGATATTAATAGTTAAAGTTGTGCATTGACAAGCGTGAAAACTCTATTATTGCAATAGAAAAAGAATGGAAGAAGTATTATATTAATTAATATTTTTACTACTATTATTTATTTATTAATTAATGATAGCTAAATTATTATCATTACTATTAGTTATAATTTAATTTAGTTCAGTTCCAGTCAATTTAGTTCATTTCAGTTCAGTTTAACTATTTTTTGCCGAAGAGATCAAGCTCTTAGCATGTGCACCTCTTTATCTTCTTCTACTAGATGTGCATGTTCAGCATCAAGGTCGTTTTAATTTTTTTTGAGGAGCCTATACTAATTATAAATTTGGACCCTCAGTATAAGACTATTATGCATATATTGTAAAATTTATCATTGTTAAATTATTTTTGACAAAATAAAGCTCGGGTTTGAATGATATGGCCAAAAACCAATTGATTTAAGACTTCTGAAACCTCTAGAAAGCGGGATCATGTACTGTTGGTCGCTTCGCATGTCCTATTAGACGACCCTATTGAGCATAAACATCAACATGGGCATGCAATGTATTGTTTTTGCCAACTTATCTTGTTTTCGTCCAATATCAAAACCCCAAACCCCACCTCATGTCTATTGGCCGATGCTTTGTTGGGCTTGTACGTGCACCTAACATTATATTTTTTCATTCATTAATAATGCAAATTATTAAAGTTGATATCTATAAATATGTACTGAGACCATTCCAACAGTTTCTAACTCGATATGACCCACCATGAAGAAATTGAAATTAAACTAAATATTTTTTCATCCCAATATAACTGATCGTAATCCAACTCAATCCATATAACTCACAAGTCATAACAACTAAAATATATATCATTCTCATATGACTGTCACATCATATAACAACTAACCATCTTACCGTTTTTCAAATACACAAAAAGTTCAATAGATTCATGAAAAACATAAATATATTCCAAATATCTTGATGAATCAATAACGATTTAATTTAATTGTACTATTATCCTAAGAGATATTTTTTTTGTCAAACGTACACACTAACGTGAACTTACCATCCAAGAAGCTAAGAGAAGACGATATATCATACAAGCATAGACAAGATGTTAAAACCCTATTTTGTTTAGTTGGTATGAATATCTCAATAAACCATGCCCGTGATTGGAATGATCGTAGAAGCTTATATTATACTTCAAAACATAATATAAAAAAGGAATATAGTCCAATTATATGAAATTATAAATACAAGCACACCATAACTTCAAACTCTCCAAGACTCCAACCCTTTCTAGTTTCTAGTTGCCAAGGTCTCCCCACCTACATCACGCCTTCTTCTCTTTCTGAAAAACGGAGGCGTAGCAGTTACAGAGCAACTATTTTTCTCTCCCCCAAAACATTGACTTTCACTATTTATTATTTCCCCCATTTAATTTTTCCTATCACTTTCATCACCAATTCGTCATCAACTGATATACCCATCTCCATTTTTTTCTTCCTTCAAATTTCAACTCCTTTTTTTTTTTTTTTTTTTTTTTTCTTTTTTTTTTTTGAGGGGAAAAGCGAGCCAAATATTTTTTCATTTTCATTCCTTTTTTTCAAATTTCAACTCCTGATATCATATAGTATAAATATATATTGAAAAACAAACATAATTTTCATTTTCATTCCTTTTTTTCCTTCCCTGTCTAAAAGACTGAATTCACAAAATGACAATATTTAGAGTTTTCTTCTTGTCAAAGTCTTAACCAATCACTTGTTTACATCGTGCTACTCACGGGATCTTTTTTCCTCCCTCATAAAATTTTGACTTTAAAACACATTTCTATGTTCTTGGATTTTCTTAATTACCCAGATTAAAATTTGGTTAATTTCCTTCAAGTTTTCCTTTCTTCTTGTTTTCCCGGCAACCAAACAGGGCATTGGCGGACCTCCCAAAGATGGTAAGCAATAAAAATGATTTATTTCTCTTTTCTTTTTCTATGTTTATATTTACTTAACTGTTACATTGGTTTAATTCATTATTGGTATTCCCCTGTTTTTTTCACATAGAAATTTTTCTTATTTTTTTTTTCAGGAATCAAAATCTGATATTTTTGGAAAGAATTTCGGATTACAAGAAATGGGTAATAAAAAAATGGCGGTTTCTGATCATCAAATGAATGGTTTTAAGTATGAAAGTGGTGCTGATAAATCTGATTGTTACATAGTTGACTTGGAGAATTTCTCAAATGGTGTTGACAATGAGCACTCAATTCATTCTACAACTACTCCAAATTCAAGAATTACTGTAATTTTCTTTTCTTTCTTTTTTTTTTTTTTTTTTTTTTTTTTTTTTGTGGTGATCAAGACTCAAGAGTATGACAAATTACATATTTTTTATCACAAGCTTTAGTTATCATCTTTTTGGGGATATGCTTAAAAATTCATACTTTATCTTCTTTTTCGGATATCTTTTTTTTCAAGGTTGGTGGTTGGATTGTTGGATAGTCATCTTGTTATCCTACTAATTGGTTGTTATCATGGAATAATAAGTGTCAAGTACTTAACTTTCGGGAATCATGGGATTATTATTCTTTAGGAAAAAAAGGTTAGCAAATTGTCATCAATTCTCTTCATTTCATAAATTTTTGTACAGAAACTTGTATGCAATGAGGGTATTGTATAAAATTGATTAAGTTGCAGCATATTATATACACTCGAAATAAATAATATCAACATAGTTACTATTTAATTTTTAAATATTTTTTTATTGCTTAGTTTATTAGAGAAAATGGAGGAATATACTTTTGTAGTTGTGACTTGTGAAGGAGTGATAGAATTGGATACAATTTCTTTTTTCATGTTTCCAATCACTCATATTTGTGGGATGAACCGTTGCATGCGTTTTTAATTAGCAAAGATGAAAGACCCTGTTAAAGTGACACATTTAACATGTATAATTAGTCAGGTTTTACGTCAGGTTTTTTGAAAAGGAAGAGGAATAATAAGGGAAATCTCATTCTAAAGAGCTTCCAAAAGAGTTTCGATCCTATGACCTTAAAGTTATTAGGTCAAATTTTTATTATTAAGCTATGCTTGGTGTCCTGTACATGCCTATAATTCTCTAGGTACATCTAGTATACAATAGAATTTTAGGTATATTTGTATATGACATATATTAGTCATATATTTTTTTGGGCCCTCTCTTGGCCACCCGTGCTAAGATGAATAACCTTTAGGCTGCGGCTACTCACTCAGAGTCCCAACAAGCCCCAACCCCCCTCCCCAATAATATTGAAATTTGCTTCCACCAAAATTCGAACCTGGGTCTTCCATGTGGAAAATAGGAAGCCATACCATTGTACCCAAGGATCCTTGGTATATATTAGTCATATATATTAATTGATAATATATACTTTTGACGTTGTTTGTACACTAGTTGTTGTGTATATCTTTCAAATTCCATGAATTTGGAATTACATAAAGAATTTGCCTTTGAACTTGTCTCCAAAAGGGGTAAGGTAGGGCTATGAAGTTGTGATTGAAAAGGTATATCACATATGAACTTGGCACTTGGCATGGACTTCAAACGTGGGCAACTTTGTGTGTTTAATTTTGGGCGGTTGAAAGGATATAATGGAATTTGATGTGTGTTTCAACAACAATTTTTTAAAAATGTATATATTGTTTTATTATTTTGTCTTGTTGCTTAGGTGAATCATACCAATTGCTTGCTAATGCTGTTTTCTTTTCTTTGATCTTTTCTATAATGTGGTCTCTCAAAAGTTGCAAAGAAGCCTTTCTAGAAAAGTTCCACAGCGTGGCGCAGAGAGGAAGCTTAATGATAGAGACACATTTGCTCCTTCCTCTTCACCTAGAGGTATGGTTATCGTTCTCCTGACTGTTTCTCTCTTTCGACTTATATTGTACTTTCAGACTATTCACGCACTCTTCTTTGACCATACGTAAGTAAGAGCCGCTCTTTAAACAATAAAGAAATACTCGTAGTTATCCTCTATGTTTTTGTTGTTTGATATACTTTGATGTTACATGTTCTTAAATCCTTTTTGATTGCCTAGTTTGATGTTACATGTTCTTAAATCCTTTTTGATTGCCTAGTTTGATGTTACATGGTAGTATTATTAATTAACAAGATTGTTATCAACATACTTATCCTTTGAGCATCCTCTGCTTAAGCAACTTCCAATGTGGGCCTGAGACGTGATTAGTCGTCACTCCAAACTTTTTTTTAAGAAAAAAAAAATCAAGTGGGGATACACTTTGATTTGAATATGTTAAAGTAGATGTTGTGATCTGTAGTAGTATATAAAATGTAAATTTTTCTTGATAATTTTGGCCTAAAGACTAGAGGTTCATTATATTACCTCCTCAGTCCTATATCTATCATCGTATAATCATTTTAGGGTGTCAATAAATTGTATCTCCTTTCTCTAATTTTCTAAGTTAAAATAATTCTCTTTATCGGATTAACAGTTTTATATCTCAAATTGTATAATTAATCTTGTGGAGTCGAACAATTTTTTTCTTAATGAACTATGGGATGGAGGTTGTATATATGATCATAGAATTCAATTTTTAGCAAGAGAAGTATATATTATATAAATTAACGAAAATTTCCAAAGAAAGTTAGAATTAGAGGAAGTATTCAATTGAAGAATGTTTGCAACAGCTGCGTAGCATAATCTGGCTCTTGGGCGCAACAGATGGTATTTTAAAATTGCTAATGCTCCGGTTTAAGAGGAGTCTTGTTGCTGTAATAGCTAGCCTATTCATTGCCTCAACAACAAAAAGAAACTAAAAAAATAAATAAAATAGATAATAGATAACTAGTTTTATTCAGCAACTTGCCTTATCAGCAATTATAAAATTTGAGTTCTGGCAAGTCTCTTAACTTCTCAGCTGTTGACAGTTCACCTTGTTTAGATGAGAAGACTTTAAATTAGCATACTTAATTAGTTGGAATTTTGGGAATGTTCCACTGATTAGTAGCACTAATGCATTAGGTAAAGAATTACTAATTAGACAGTTCAACCCATGATCGTATTACTGTTGGCACTGATTATTATCATCATCATTATCGTCATAATATCATTATCATTGTCATTATCATCATCATTGTTGTTGATGAATCTGCTGTTGTCTGTTTCAGCACGTAACGGAAGTATGTAAACAACTACTAAACACACACAACTCATCAATTGATTCTCAGAAATTTTGTACTGAGTTCACATTGCACATCACTTTCTGTAGTGGTTAAGCCACTTTTGTGCTCAATCGAGATTGGAGATTATCACAGTATTTGGTGGGCGAGTTACTCAAATAAGATAGTCATTAAGAACAAACTTTTGGTACATAGAATAGAAGAGATCAAGGAAAGTGAAGTAGAGAGGAAAAAAAACAAGAGGAGGTTCTAAATGTTGCAGTTTCATAATAAAAAAAACAGAACAACATATTAGTATTTCTCCGTTAGAATTTTGATGGGTAAAATATAAGATCTTGCTTAGCATCAAAGAAAAAAATTTAATAAAAAATGCAAAATTCTTGATCTTATTCCCTTGTGCGCTGATCTTAATAATGTTACATGAAGCTTCAGCTGATTTGCATGATGTGCAGTTTATCCACACAATTGTTGTACTTTTAAAAGGGAAAATATATATGAGAATATGTGATTCTAAACCACTTGCTCTATGTTGTTGTATGCGTTATGTCAAAATTGACCTTCGGATAACCAATGCTGGCCCATATCATATAAGTGAATGTGAGGTCCATGACTGTAGCCTAAAATGAGCATCCACATCAGTTCAATCATACAAATTTCATATGCATGTTTTTCTTTTCAGAGTCGACTTTATTATTTCGATTATCTTGATAAATGTGCATAAAAGGACATTTATATCATACTTCTATTGTATATATGATCAATAGTGTACCAGCAATGTGATGAATGTGTTGTGCACTTCTGAGGGAACATTGAAGAATGGAAATTTAATTATGAATGCCATATTTTGCCGAACACTGAATAATTTCATGTTAAATCTGCAGCTGCTCAAGTTGTAAGCACGCCAGAAAAGTGTCTTTCCCCTACTACACTACCATTGGCGTCCCAAGATCACACCATGAACAACCACCAACAACTTCCGCAGCATCAAATCACCATCAAAACAGGTGGCATCAATACTATAGCAGATGGTAAATGGGGAAGGAGGTCTAGTTTCAAGCGCCCTGCACACTCTTGGTTTTCTGACCCGAAAAGAATCCTCCTGTTCTTCGCCACCCTGTAAGTCCGCGGTGATCTACATTACTTGTTCATTATCATTGTAGAATGCAAAAACAAAGAGTCAATTTTTGTTGTCCATTTGCTATATTAACATGTCATATCGGTACCTCAGTTATTGAAGTTTCAAAACCAAAAATACAAACTGACAATGATATTGAACATGCTTTTTGACTTTAAAAAACTCAGAAATTAGACTTACCACAATGCTAAGTAGAAGTCTTCTAGTGGTTTTTAGGATGTTTTATTGGATAGTACCCTTACTTGGAAGGTTTTATAGTTTATTTATTTTGTATTCTATGTTGATTAAATTTATTTTTTAATGGTGGTAGACTCCATCAAAATAGAGAACAAAACTTCCTTCTAACGTGATACCCTCAATTATTTCAACAGGTCAAGTATCGGAACAATGTTTCTCATTTACTTCACACTGTCGATTAGTAAGGCTGATGATAAGGAGGGTGTTATAGACTGGCAGTAACCACCCAACCCAACACAATATGATCACAGAATCAATTTAGTCAAGTATTTTCAGAGGAATATATCTTTTTAGACACCCCAGAAAAGGAGGTTGTAAGAAGCAAAGAGATTGTACAGGGAATCGTCATAGCGGCGAAACATGGGAGAAGTTTCGCCGCCTTTTTAGTTAAGCGTGGTGTAGGTTCCAGTTAAACAGATGGGCTGCTGGGAGCTGCAGAGAGTTATACAGCAAAGAATAGCACTATTAAAGTTGATATGTTAGTGAAGAAAACAAAAACAAAAGAAAAAGGAAAGAAATTTGAGGTCTTTTTTTTTTTTTTTTTATTGTATAGGTTTGGTTTATGCTTCTTCCTACATACAAAAAGATGAGATAGAGTCATAGAGAATATTCAGAAAGCTTTTGTAACTTTTGCTTTTTCTGATTTTATCAGTTCCATTAATCTCCCTTGAGCTTTAATTCTTGTACTTTTGGTTGTTTATTAACCGCACTAAAATGGCTTTTTGATGTGTGTGGGTTTCATGTGAGGGTGTAAAGGAATAAATTTTATTGCTTGTAACAAGAAATTCCTCCATTGTGCTCGTGCGTTTTAGGTGCATATTGCGTTAGGCGTTTGCTTCTTTTTGTCTGTTTGGTGTGGATTTGGTGGGGTTGTGTGTGTGTGTGTGTGTGTAATTTACTACATTATCAATGTTGAGTACAAGCTAGTCGATTCTTTTCACTAAATTATGCCGCTCAACATTGGTGCTTGTAAAAGCATCATTATTTATGTACTTGTATGTTTAACCGCAACTTATACACATCTGGCCACGGGTAAGGGGAAGTGGCTTTGTGCTTCCATTTAAGCTTTTGGTTGGTCCTTGTCTGGGAGTTTGGGATTTATCGGGAGAAAGGTGTATAATTTTCGTTAGAAATTCAAGTTCATGATTCATAGTGATATCCTACAAGACTAATATTTGATCAAGTTATATTGTGTCTTATTGTTCTTTAATATCGATTGATGAGTTTCATTATATAAACGATATAATAAAGATTATTTCCTTGCTCATTTAAAGGGATTCTAAATGAGCTGGAAAATAATATACTACCAAGCAAGACCCATGTTTTGTGGTGTTGGCTTTTGCTTTTGCGGGTATTTAATATATCGGCTTGTGATTCGATCCGAAAAAATTGGATTTTTGCTACCCGCAAAAAAAGAATATGAATTTATGATTTCAAAAATTCCAGACAATAGAAGTATACAAATTTTGAAAATTCGAATAGTTTAATTTATTAAACATAACTAAAGAAAGAGTGCAAATATCAAATTATAGTACTTTGTTGACGATTAAGAGTACTGAACATCCCATTGTTTCAATGAAAACAAAAAAAAAGAGAGTGGCAATACCAAATTATAAATCTTTATAATTTGTTTGAAAGTAGTATAGTGAGTGTTTCTGCATATAAACTGGCAAAGATGATGCTAGTGTTGAGAGTGTTGAAATCCCGAGAAGATCTGAAGTGGCGAGAAAGCCCCTCCGACCTTCAATTCAGTGGAGATTTAGGTAGAGAGAGAAAGTGAATTAATGTAGAGAGAGATGCTTTAGTTTTTGTAGGTGAGAAGTCCATACCTTTGAGTGATGAGACAACTCCTATTTATAGAGGATGGGACCTTCAATAAATGAGGGAATTTTCGTCAGCTCCATGTAGTGGAGGATTATCTCCCCTTAATGCAGGGGCATTTTAGCAATATCACCATAGATGGATCAGTCCAATAAATGGGTCCAAGCAATCAGCCCCACACCAAGTAATCAAGCACGGGGATTAATATTGTTTTTCTTGAGGTTAAATGATGCCTTGAGTTAGCTATCTAGCGCTAGGACTAACCAAGCACCGGGATTCAGGGGTGAAATGCCTTGGTTGGGGTTAGGGGGCAATGCCCCCAAACTTTTTCGAGGTATAGGCCCCTACAACAGGGGGTGCCCTTGTATACTAGCCGAGAGTGCGTGCTTAACACTATCGGTGAACTTTTATGAGCCTACTGGAAAACACCCGAGCCTCGCGTCTAAAATCCAGTCCTTTATCCGCACACCATTGGGCGCTAGACCGAGGGTAGATCCCGAGCGTAGAAGGTGTCTTCATTGTGTGTTAGGCGCACATGCACCGCGCGACAAGCAGGAACTTGCGCCTGACGCACGACGCTCGCTCGGGGAAATTGATGATTGACTACTTAACTCCCGAGTTGGGAAGGTGATTTTCCAAGACACAAGTGCGTGAGGCTCGGAGTACTACGCGGGATGCGGGGCTTCGTGAATGACGCACTACAATGTGCTCGGCGCACCTAATACTTGGCGACTGAACTCCCAAGCCGGGAAGGTGATTTTCTCCACACACAGTGCGTGAAGCTCGGGATACTGCGCGGGACACGAGGATTTGAGACCGACGCACTACAATCTGATCGGCGCAGCTGATGCTTGACCAAGGGTCACTTCCCTAGTCGATGATGTCACGAGAAGTTCATGGAAACTCTCCCGGCCTGGGGATGTTGAATCCCGAGTCCATGATTTTACGAGGGGTTGATGGAAGCTCTCCCGACCCGAGGATGTTGAATCCTGACTCTGAGACGTTAAGCTCGGCTCACTCTTGGCGTGAAGCACGCACGGGCATAGCATAGGCCGCAAGGCTCATTCGATTGACACACGCTTGTGCGTCAGACACACGATATGGGAAGTTCTCCTGCTGGCCGAGGATGTCACTCCCGACCCGAGTAGCTCTTGCTCCCTAGTCTGTTGGTGTTATTTGGCTATGTTAGGGGATCATTAACCCGATGTTGTCTATGTGTCAGGCGCCATTTGAAAGGGTTCTTTCTCTTTGCCCGAGTTGGTTCTTTAGACTGAGGGGGGTCATCACCTAGCCGAGTACGTGCAAATAAGTGATACTAAGCCATTTTTTGGCTACATGAGCGGAGCACACCTTTTATGAGCAAGGAGGTGCTAATGAAAGAGTTTCTCTCGACTCGGGGGGTAATACTAGTTCTCACAACGTTTGGTGGTGTGATGTGTTTTGATAGATAACTTTCATCTTTTCGAAATCGCGATATAATGTTTTTGAAGATGCCAAAGGGGGAAAGAGAAAGGCAATAAGAGTAAATAATCTCTAGTCATGATTCATGTTCTCAAGTTGTTTTTCTCTTAGTTAAAAAATAATATAAAAAGTCTAAATTTAGCTTAGTTGAATTACTTTGTTAAAAGAGTTTTATATGACTTATTTAAATTACATATTATATTGTATATGCCTTTGTTGCCATCTTCAAAAAGGGGGAAATTGTTGACCCTTGAGTTTTGAAGATGACTTAACCATAAAATACATATTGTATTTTATTTATATTATTGCTAGGTAATTCATTCTCGAGCAAAGAGAATACTTGATCGAAGATTCAAGATTAAAATGGAGAATTAATCAAAGATCGAAGTGAAGATGTTCGAATGATGATGTATCAAGCTTGGAGCGGAGATTAGAATACATTAGGGTGTATTTAATATCTTCTTGTTAAGGTTGAGTGAGAGCTCAATTTAGTTTATGTTGAATTTTCTAATGGAACTTGGTTCTGTTCCCATGACGAGAACATACACTAGCACAGTCAGGAACAAGGTTAAGAAACAGACTTAGAAACGTCTTAAGGAACCCCTAATATTTTCTAAGTGGTGCGCCTAACATTATTTGTGCGCCCAACTAGTTAGTTAGGAGTTCTAGGTTAGTTTTGACTAGATCCACTATTTTAGGGAGTTTGTTATTAGTTTGTTAGGAAAAGATTTAAAATGATTTTTTGTTTTAATTAGGATAAATATCAAACCTTTTAAATCTTATCTTTTTTTATTTTAATTAAACTAAAAGATTTTGTTTTCAAAATTAAATATAATTTACGACTATAAAAAGATTTTATTTTTAAATATAAAAATGATTTTTGGTTTTAATTAACTTATTTATAAAATTATTTTCCTAAAAACTATTTAAAGTAAATGTTTTAATTACTCCCCAAGAAATTAGTTATCATGCCTAAACACTACTGCTACACATTTGTAGTTAGTGGTTAGTGGGCTTAGTTAATTACTTACCAAGTCTTAATTAATTTAATAAGATTAATTATTCCCCAAGTATTTAAAAATCACGTAATACTTACTGCCTCTTATTCTTAAGTCAAGTAGTGAGGTGAGTGGGTTAATTATTTCTAAACTAATTAATTAATTAATTCATCATTGCCTTCGAGTGACCCATTACCAATGTAAACCAATAATCCAACCGTCGTGCATGAGCTAAGGTATAAGGAGCACCAATGGTAGGGTTTTGGGATAAAGAAGGTGAGGTTTTACGTGGGTTGGTTTCGACAGGTTGTTCCTTAGGATTAGGAACAATAGGTTGTTCCTTTGAGATGGGAACAGGTGCAGGTTTCTGTCTTTGGGAACAGGAGATGGAAGTGATTTGGAAGGAGTAGGACTTGGAGTGTTTTGTGGTTTTGAAGGAGGTGGAGAGGCAGCTTTAGGTGGAGATGAAGTGGTAGGGGGAATAATGTTCATAGGAACAGGAAATTGTTCCCTAAATGAAGGAAAGCAAGCATCATAGGCTTCTTTGGCAATCACTCGAACTTCTTTGTAACACCCCCAAATTTCTCTCTTTTTAAAAATATATTTTAATATAAACTCCTTGAGAAACTTGAGAGTATTACCGCCACGTGATAACGTTAAAGGCTTTAATACTAACTACTACCTGAACTTGGAACTAATGCAGCGGAAATAACTGAACTAGCTTCTCTTTATTAATATAAACTTTATTGTACAACTATATAACGATGGAAATAAATAAAATAAAATAACAACTCCTTGACTAATTATGATTCCTCACTAGCTCCCCCATATGAAGTATGCATCATATCAACCTGTAAATTCTGCTCACCAAAAGGGTCATCACAGGGACAAAGCCATAAAACAAAACAAAACAAAAGCGTGTCAGTAACAATACTGAGTACATGCATATGCGGAATATTAAACACTTTATTTAATTAATCCTTTGAAATATATAATTTCGAAAAACCTTTCTGGATACTTGATAATACTTGTATAATATAAAGTATATAACTTTGATAAAAATCCTTTTTCCTTGCCTAGGTACCTTGCCTAAAGTGTGCACGCCCCCCAAGTTTAGTATTCCTTAACGAGTCTATTACGAGGGGAACTACCTTGTCCACATGACTTATACAAAAAGTACATGGGTAAATAATATAATAGCTACCGTTCTTGCTAATAAATAACAAGCCGTGGCCTCTTTATAAATTGTGATCATAAAAGATCATATAACTAATAAAAATCCTTCTGAAATAATCCTCCTTTAAAAAGAATAATAATTCTTATATAAAACTTTAGCCATATAAAGGCATAAATAAAATAACTTGCTTAAGGGTTAACCTTTAAAAAATAATAATAGTTCAAAAATGCTCCTTTTTAAATATATAAACATGAATCAAAAGATCAAACTCCTTCTAAAATATTTGAATATAAATCCAACGATCAAACTTTATAAATATATTAAACAAAAGACATAACTCAAAGTTCATAAATAAAATTTATAAACATACAAACATGTTCATATAAAACAGGTGTAGTTCATAATAAAACTCATAAAAACATATATTTCAATCCAAAATATTTTACTAAAAACATGATACTACACTTGCAAAACAATTATTAAAGATCTACAAATACACGCACCTTGAAAATTAATAAGTACTAAGGAGAAACAGAAAGGTAGGCTAAGAGGGAGAGAAAATTTAAACTTGAGAAAAGAGATTTATTTCTCAAATTTGGTGTGAAGACTATATGATGGGTGGAGACCCCTATTTATACTAGTTGGAAAAGTAGAATCGGAATACGATTAAGAAACTAAAAGATAAGTTTAGGGAAAAAGATAAACTAATCTAGCTAAGATATATCTAATATTTATGATTATCCAACTAAAATTAGGAAAAGATAGAAATTACCCGATAATACGTAGTTATAGAGGATAAAATACTAAAAGATAAATTAAAAGAAAAGATTACAAAAGTTTGATAAACATGTAAACTCACTGGCGTGAGTTATGAGATTGTCATCGAAATTTTTTTTTTCTTTTTCTTTTTTTTTCATTAAAATATTTTTCCTTTTTTTTTCAAACCTTTTTGGATTTTCTTTAATATACCTTTGAAAATTTTGTTACTAAATTACTTGGATTTTAAAACTAATAAACTTAGGCCCAACATCTATTTGGACTACAATTTATTTTAAATACTCAAAATATTTCTAAAAACCTCTTTTAAAAGCCTTTTAAATATATAAAAAGTCTTTTTAAAAACCAAAACTTTTCTATAAATATAAAAATTAACTTACTAAAAATACGGAGTATTACATTCATCATCATCAATACTATCTTCCTCATCATGCACAAGAGAATGAGAGTTTAATACTTTCTTGTTACGAACTCTTTGACTCCTTCGGGAAGCTCTGAAAACCGGTTTCTCCAACTCTTCCATTTCAACCACCTTCTTTCCTTTTTCCTTTGCTCTTTCGTCTCTTTGTTTTTCTTTTTTCTAATTTTTCAGTTTTTCTTTTTCTTTTTCAATTTTCTCAGTTTTCTTTTCTTTTTCCTTCTCTACCTCAATTTCTGTTTCTTCATCCTCTTCTTCATCACATTCATCTTTTTCCTCATCATCATCCACATTAGCTCTTCCTTTTATCACATCACCATTCACAATACACACCAGCACCCGTCACAGGAACACCGAACAGATCTCCCAAAAATTCGGCATTAAAATCAATTTGGGTTTCTCTAACAAGAGTAGAACAATTTGCTTCTTCATCAATTGAAAAGTTATCACAAAATTCATCCATAAGTTTGGGAACTAGACATTGTCCATTACAATTTTTAAAGAGGTGTTCCCAACCTTGAAATTTAATCAATTCAAGCAATTGTTCAAAATTGACCCTTCTACACCAAGTAGTATCAATACATAAACCAAGAAATACCAAGATGTGGCTGATTTCTTTTTCACGATCTTAGTTGTTCCTCTCACAGGAACAACCGATTCCCCCTCAATCTTTGCATGCGATTCCTCGACTTCCATTTCCCAAGTTTCTCCAGTTTGCTTCCTCTTTCTCAAGATCCGTTTTGGTGGACTTGGTGAGATATCCATGGGAGTTGGAGATTCGGTGTGTGTGGAACAGGGAGAGGGTTTTTCGGGTTTTTGGTTAGTGAAAGAGTGAGGAGTTTTTGTGATGTTCATGTTTGTGAAAAGGGGTTCGATTTTATTTGAGATGAAGAGGTGTAAATTTTAGTTTAGTGGGAAAGCTTGGGAGTGATTAATGGAGGAAGATGAAAAGTAAAATAAAATTATTTAACCGTGTATAAAGAAATTAAAGATAATATTTCCCAACTAATTCGAGAGATACTAGGAAAGAATAAAGGAATTAAGATCAGATTTTCAGGAAAAAAAATCTGAACAAAATATTTTTGGATTTTTATTTTGAATTTCGAAAATTTAAAAGAAGTCCTAGATTTAATAAGCTGGGAGCAGCGTTTGGGAACAACGAATGGGAATAACAAATTTTGCTACTTTGGAACGCAATTCATCCTTTAATCCCTTGTTAACTCTTAAGGCATAGAATTGCCTTATGAACATTAAGGGGAATATTATTGGACCTTGGTGAGCAATTTTCAGACAGTTTCACTTATACATATGAATTGATCATATAAAAATTGTGATACATTTAAACGAATAAAAACATCAAATTTATTTCATACATACATAATGCCAAAGAGTCAAACCAATAGGGAGAAAAATTATAGCAATTATTTCAACTTAATCAATCTAAGTGCAAGTCTTAGTTTTCCAAACCTATCTCTATTTAAGGGCTTAGTCAGAATATTAGCAATCTGACGTTCAGTTTCACAAAAATTCCATTTTAATAAGGCCATTTTCAACATTGTCCTTAAGAAAATGATGCCTAATATGGATATGCTTAACTCTAGAATGATGCAAGGGATATTTGAAATACTAATGGCACTAGTATTATCACAATAGATAGGAACACAATTAAAGTAAATTCCATAGTCACGAAGTTGTTGTTTTATCCATAGCATTTGGGAATAACATGCTGCTACTGCAACATATTCATCCTCAGTTGTAGATAAAACAACTTTGTTTTGCTTCTTGGTACTCCAAGAAACTAAACTATGACTAAGAAAGTGAACCATACTTGATGTACTCTTTCTATTGATCAGATCTCCAGCATAGTCAGCATATGCAAATCCTTTCAGTTCAAAGGTATCACTTCTCAAATAGAACAAGCTCAAATCATCTGTTCCTTTGAGGTATCTTAGGATTCTCTTCACTGCTGTGAGATGAGATTCCTTTGGATTAGCCTAAAACCTCGCACGTAGACCTACATTAAAAGCAATATCGGGACGACTTGCAGTTAGATATAATAATGAGCCAATCATACCTCGATACTTGGTTTGATCCACACTCGTTCCTATAGCATCCTCATCCAAGCTAGTTCAAGTTCCTATAGGTGTATGATTTACTTTAGAAGCCTCCAAATCATACTTTTTCAGCAGTTCCTTAATATGCTTTTGTTGATGAATGTAGATTTCTTCTTCTGTTTGTTTGATTTGCAACCCCAAGAAGAAATTGAGCTCACCCATCATACTCATTTCGAATTCTTTACTCATGAGATTAGCAAAATCCTTTCACAAAGATTCATTAGTGGCACCAAATATAATATCAACATATTTTTGAACTACTAATAAATGTTTCCCTTTTGATTTTAAAAACAAGGTTCTATCTAATTTTCTTCTTTTAAACTCATTTTGAAGAAGGGACTTTGAAAGTCTTTCATACCATGCTTTTGGAGCTTGCTTTAACCCATAAAGAGCTTTGTCAAGCTTAAAGACATGATTCGAAAAGTCTTTATTTTCAAAACCCGGATGTTGTTCCACAAAAAAACCTCTTCGTTTAGATAACCATTTTAAAAAGCATATTTAACATCCATTTGATACAATTTAAAACCCATGTTTGCAACAAATGTAATAAAAATTCTAATAGCTTCCAATCTAGCAACAGGAGCAAAAGTTTGTTCATAATTAATAACTTCCTGTTGATTGTATCCTTTTATAAATAAACGAGCCTTGTTCCTTACTATGGTTCCGAACGCATCCAACTTGTTCCTGAACACCCATTTCATACCAATAACCTTATTCTGTTATGTTTAGGTTCAAGGTGCAAAACCTTGTTCCTTTCAAATTGATGGAGTTCATCTTGCATAGCTATAATCCAATCAACATCGGTGAGAGCTTCTTCATGTTCATGGGTCCCATCATAGAAAGAAAAGCATGAAAAGCACAAAAGTTTCTAATTTGAGATCTCATTTGAGTTCCCTTTATGTCACTGATTATGAGTTCCACAGGATGGGAACGCTGATGTTTCCAAGGCTTTGGTTGGAAATCCTGGATGGAAACTTGATTTCCTTGATCATCTTCACTTCCCTGTTCTTCGGAACCAGGCTCAACAATAGTGGATTCATTCACTTGTGTATCCTCACCTAGTTCTTCTTCTTCGTTGGGAACAAGAACATGATGTTATTTCTTACGCTTTGTTCCCACGACTTCTTCTTCTTCTTCTAAAGTCTCATTAATGAGAATTTGGTCTTTTACCAAACCTATCTTGAAGTCATCATCAACCTGTGTGCTTGGAACAAATTTATCTGTTTCAACAAAAATAATGTGCACACTTTCTTCTACACACATAGTCCTTTTATTATAAACTCTATAAGCTTTGCTACTAGAAGGGTATCCTAGAAATACAGCTTCATCACTTCTAGCATCAAATTTTCCAAGATTTGTTTCCCACTATTATGAACAAAACATTTACATCCAAATGTTTTGAAATATGTAATATTGGGCTTTTTACCAAAATATAGCTCAGAATGAGTTTTATCAAACAATGGTCTCAACATGGCACGATTTATAATATGATAAGCAGTATTCACGCCTTCGGCCCAAAAGTTCATAGGAAGACCATTAGCTATCAACATAGTTATGTAATATTGGGCTTTTTACCAAAATATAGCTCAGAATGAGTTTTATCAAACAATGGTCTCAACATGGCACGATTTATAATATGACAAGCAGTATTCACGCCTTCGGCCCAAAAGTTCATAGGAAGACCATTAGCTATCAACATAGTTCTAGCCATGTTCTCCGAGGTGGTCTCTTTTTTGCACTTAGGTATTTTTGCTAAGTGATAGCGTAATCCTGGCAAGGACGAGAAGCTATCGCACGAAATGTGCTCGATTGAGGAGGCTAATGAGCCCATGCTAGGCTGAAGCGGTTCATTCATTTGCACTTAACTATTTGAGCTAAGTGATATGATACTCTTGGCATGGCCGAGAAGGCTTCATTTATTGGGACAACGTCACTCGGATGCCGAGTAACCTTAAATGATACTTAGCCATTTTTCGCTAAGTCTGTCGGGGAACTCCTGCCATGACTGAGAGGATGCCATTGGAGAAGTTCTTGACTCGAGGGGCTAACGAACACCATCATACCTCCATTGGATGTATTGATTGGACTAGCTGGTGGGTTCAAGCAATTAGTGTCATGCTGGATGAACAAATAGGGCAGCCTTGTTCCTTCTCGAAGCGGTTGTCTAACGGAACCTGCTAGAGTATCTTCGCCTGGAGTACCATATCGTTCCCGGGAGTGGGTGAAGGGTTCAAGATTACGTGTTGCTTTTAGGGGCCCTAATATGCAGGAGCCCCAAATGTTATGTTTTCTAAAGCCGAGCTAGGTGAGCCTCATGGGGGAACCGAGATGAAATTTCGAGTTTGGAAGATACTCAATATCCGAGATGTGTAGAAGCCCCCAAATTTCCCGAGTGGTGGACACAACGATGTCCATTTGATCTTTCTAGATGACTGAATTAGACCGACTCGATTCTCCGGGTTGGTTCTCAAGTCTTCCAATTTTGGGGAGAGAAAGCCTCATATTTCACGAGGCCTATACATGTGTGGCTACTTCGCCAAGCTAGGAAACGGATTGGCTAAAAGAGTGACCGAGTTATTTTTCCGAAGTCGGTCTCCTTGCTTTCTCGAGTTGGGAAGAGTGAGATCCCGAGTGCCCAAGAGTTAAGAATGTGGTGACTCGAAGAGCTAAGGAGCCACCTATAATCCGAGTTGGGTGTATGGAAAATACTTAGCTGATTTTTCTAAATGAGAAGCTCCCTAGCAAGGCCGAGAGGATCGTCCACAAAATGTGAGGGGAATGTGCCACACATAATCCTGATTTGGGTGTATGGGGAGTACTTAGCTATTTTTTTATATGTGATGAGCTTCCTGGTGAAACTAAGAGGGTTACATACTTTCCCGACTCAGAGGGCTAATGAGCCGACTATTTTTCTACTGAGTTACAAACAGGCTCTTCGTATGACCGATAAGGTGCCATTAAAGGAGTTTCTCGACTCGAGGGGGCTAATGTGCCAAATGTTTCCTGAGGAGGTCTCACGACGCTATTCAGATGTTGAGTACGTAGGTCCAATTAACGATACTTAGTCGTGTTTCGACGAAGTTACTAAGACACTCCTCTTATAACCAAGGAGGTGCCAATAGGAGTTTTTTGACTCGGGAGGCAAGGGGGGGGGGGGCTAGTGAGCCCTATGATTCCAGAGAAGGTCTCACGACGCTACTCGGATGTTGAGTAGGTCCTGTTGACGATACTTAGTCGTATTTTGATTAAGTTACAAAGACGTTCTTCTTATGATCGTGGGGGTGGAATTGAAGGATTTTCTCGACTCGGGGGGTCAAATGGGCCCCATGTTTCATGAGGAGGTCTCACGACGCTACTCGGATGCCGAGTAGGTCGAATTGACGATACTTGGTTGTTTTTTGGCTAAGTTCTTAGGACGCTCCTCTTATGACCGATGAGATGCCATTGAAGGTGTTTCTCAACTCGCAAGGGGGGGGGGAGGGTAGTCAGTCCCATGTTTCTCGAGGAGGTCTGAATTTTTGCACTTCGCTATTTTTGCTAAGTGACACTATACTCCTTTTAATGCTGACAAGCGAACGCGGGAGATATGGACAACTCGGGGGGGGGGGGAAGTGGGGGGCTAATGGCCGATGTTTCCCGTGGAGGCTTCATTTGTTGGGACAACGCCACTTGGATGCCGAGTAACCGTAAATGATAATTAGCCATTTTTTGCTACGTCGGCCGGGGCACTCTGCCATGACCGAAGGAATGCCATTGGAGAAATTAATGACTCTAGGGCACATGAACATCATAATTTCTCCATTGAGTGTATTTATTGGACCATATGGTGGTTTCAAGCAATTAGCTCCACGCTGGATGAACGAATAGGGCATCCTCGTTCCTTCCTGAAGCGGTCATCGAGCGGATGCTGAGTGAATTGGTCTGGAGTACCATGTCGGTCCCGGGAGTGGGGGAGGGTTAGTAATTGCGCCTTGCTTCTAGGGGCCCTGATATGCGGGATCCCCAAATGTTATGTTTTCCGAGGCTCTCATGGGGGAACCAAGATGAAATTCCCAATTTAGGAAAAATACTCAACCCCCAAGTTGGGAAGAAGCTCCAAATTTCCCGAGTGTTGGACACAACGTTGTCCATTTAATCTTGCTAGGTGACTGAATTAGACCGACTCGATTCTCTAGGTTGGTTCTTAAGTCTCCCATGTTCGGGGGAGAGAGAGAGCCATATTTCCCAAGGGGTATACAAGTGGCTACTGAGCCAAGCTAGGCAACAGATTGGCTAGGAGGGGGAGAAAGAGCCATATCTCCCATGTTCGGGGGAGAGAGAGCCATATCTCCCATTATCGAGTCATGTTTTCCCATGTCGGTCTTCTTACTTTATCGAGATGGAAAGAGTGAGCTTTCAAGTGCCCAAGAGTTAGGAATGTGGGGGCCTAGAGAGTTAAGGAGCCACCTATAATTCCGAGTTGGGTGTATAGAGAATACTTAGCTGAATTTTGATAAATGACAAGCTCCCTAGCAAGGCCGAGAGGATCATGCACCAACTCGGGGAATATGAGCCATCTATAATCCTGAGTTGGGTGTATGGAGAATACTTAGCTAATTTTTGATACGTGATGAGCTCGCTGGTGAGATTAAGAGGGTTACATACTTTCTCGACTCAGGGGGATAATGAGCCACCGATTTTTCTACTAAGTTAGAACCAATGACAGAGTTTCTCGAATTGGGGGGGGGGCTAGTGAGCCCCATGATTCCGAAGGAGGTCTCATGATGCTACTTAGATGCCGAGTAGGTCCAATTGACGACACTTAGACAGTTTTCGACTAAGTTACAAAGACGCTCTTCTTATGGCTGAGGAGGTGTCATTGAAGGTATTTCTCGATTCGGGGGGTTTAATGTGCGCCATGTTTGCTGAGGAGGTCTCACGACGATACTCGGATGTTGAGTAGGTCCAATTGACGATACTTAGTCGTTTTTCGACTAAGTTACTAGGGTGCTCCTCTTATTATCGAGGAGGTGCAGGTGAAGGAGTTTCTCAACTCAGGAGGGGGAGGGGGGTAGTAAGCCCGGTGTTTCCCAAGCAGGTTTCACGACGTAACTCGAATGCCAAGTAGGTCCAATTCATGATACTTGTCTGTTTTTCGGCTAAGTTAATAGGAAGCTCCTCTAAGGACCGATGAGTTTCACGACTCAGGGGGGGGGGGGTAGTGAGTCAAATGTTTCCCGAGGAGGTCTAACTTTTTGCACTTAGCTATTTTCGCTAAGTGATATTGTACTCCTGGCAAGGCTGAGAAGCGACTGCGGAGGTTCATTTGTTTACACTTAGCTATTTTCATTAAGTGATACGGTACTCCTGGCATGGCCCGAGAAGCACTGCAGGAAATATGGACGACTCGAGGGGGGGGGGGGGTTAATGGCCTATGTTTCTCGAGGAGGCTTCATTTGTTGGGACAACGCCACTCGAATGCCGAGTAACCGCAAATGATAATTAGTCATTTCTCGCTAAATCGGTCGGGGAACTCTTGCCACGACCGAGATTATGCGAATGAAGAAGTTCATAACTCTAGGATACACAAACACCATCATTCCTTCATTGAGTGTATTTATTGGACCAGTTGGTGGTTTCAAGCAATTAACCCTATGCTGGATGAAAAGATAGGGAAGCCTCGTTCCTTTCTGAAGCGGTTGTCCAGCAAAAACATAGAGAGTCGCTTGGTCTGGAGTACCATTTTGGTCTCGGGAGTGGGGGAAAGGGTTCGTGATTGCGCTTTGCTTCTAGGTGCCCTTATATGCGGGATCCCCAAATGTTATGTTTTCTGAGGCTGAGCTAGGTGAGCCTCATGGGGGAACCAAGATGAAATTCCCGAGTCGGGAAAATACTCAATCCCGGAGTTGGGGAGAAGCCCCTAATTTCCCGAGTGGTGGGCATAACTTTGTCCATTTGATCTTGTTAGGTGACTGAATTCGACCGACTAGATTCTGCGGGTTGGTTCTCAAGTCGGTCTTCTTCTCATGACGTTACTCGGATACCTAGCCGTTTTTGGACTAAGTTACAAAGACTGAGAAGGTTACATACTTTCCTGACTCAGGGGGCTAATGAGCCGCCTATTATCGAGTCGAAGTACCTTCCTGTGTCGGTTATTTCCCGAGATGATCACCTTACATCCACTAGTTGAGATGGGCAAGCCCCTTATTTCCATAGAGGTTGAGTGGATGGTACTTGGTTAATTTTGCTCAATGTTGAGTTTTCTGATGAGACAGAGAGGGTCATTATCTTTCGGAGTTGTTCTCCAATGGGAGGCTAATGATCTCTGTGCTTTCTGAGGAGGTGTCTTGGAGAAGTTCTCGAGTCAAGAGGCTAACAAGCTTTGTGCTTCCCGAGGAGGTTCTTATGAGAAGTTTCTCGACTCAGGAGTTACTACGCCTCATGCTATCCTGAGGAGGTCTCTTTTATCGAAACGACACTATTCGGATGTCGAGTAGGTCCTAATAAGAAATAGTAATCCATTTTTTGGCTAAACTAGTTGGGGTACTCCTCTCATGATTGAGGGGGTGCCATTGGAGAAGTTCTCGACTCGGGAGGCTAACGAGCATTTTGCTTCCCTAGAAGGTCTTTCTCGTCGGAACACTGCTACCCAGATGCCGAGTAGGTCATAATAAACGGTCATAATCATTTTTGGCTATGTTAGTTAAGGCACTACTCTCATTACCGAGGGTAATTGTTTCCATTGCGATTGTTTTTGGTGGACTCCCAAGAAGGAGCCTCTCGTTTCGCTTCCCTAATTTTTGCGCCAACAAGCTTACAAATCTCTTCTCGTGTCGCTGCCCAATATTAAAGTGTTCAGTAATGGGAAATTCGTGATGATACTATGAAACAGTCCCGAGAACCTGTCGAGGGCCCGAGTTGGATGTTCCTTCTTTGTGCTTATGATGCGAAAGTACTATCTACGAGATCCTTCTTCCTGACTTGTTTCACGATGGTTGACAACTTGGCATGTGTCTTATTCCATATTTTGCCGACTTGTTGATGTGGAATATTTTCTCGGTCCTTTTATTCCCGAGCTTTCTCCATTATACTTTGAGTGGAGTTAATTTGGCTTGAAGATGAGGCCCTTAATTAAGCTTTTATTTGTCGGCTAAGAGCTCTTGAGTACTTTGTTAGATGCTCTAGTTGAGCTTGACTAGTGACTAACAAAGGTGGGATTTATAGGAAATTAGTTCCAGAGGTTGAGGTTGTTATGCTTATCTCGAGAGGTAGATCTCTCATCTCGGCTATGACGACAGGATGGGAGCTCTTCGGCCTAGGTGAGAAGCCCTTGTCTTTCTTCAGTCGGGTGCAATGTTGCTCTCGGTATGTGATTTTCAGATGTAGCATCCCCATAGACGGCGTCAAACTATTTCTGCCTAGAAACTGTTAAAGATGATGGTAGTGTTGAGAGTTTTGAAATCCCGAGAAGTTACTTTCTTACTAACTTATTCATAAATGTTCGGCCGCCTTTCGAGTGCTCCCTCACTTTTGGAAAGTAGTAGCAACACTGACTTCGATTTAAGGCAAAAGATGTTTAGCCTTTATTGAAGGATTATAAGGGAGGCGTAGCTTCGTCCTGCCTTATGACTGAGTTCCTTTTGTGTAATTGGTCGAAATCTCTGCTCCATACTGTTTTTTGTTCTTGGTTAAGGGATGTAGGTGGTGAATAGAGAGGTGGGAAGCCCTCGCTCTTTCGAGCAGGGGAGGGTTGGGGATATTTTTATAGTGTCCGGGTTGGGTATACCCTACCCGAATTTCAAAAAAGTTGTCAAACTACCCGATTTTTTTAAAGCGAGTCCATGGGGGAGGTAATGCAGGACGCGTAATTACGAACACTGATATAAGTGATAAAGGTTTGGTCTCATAATTTTGAAATTGAGAGATCAAATTTTATTAGAGCGTTCTTACTATCCGCTTGACTCCTACAGAGTCTGACTTGTAAAGTTGAATAGTGGAGAAAAAAAGTATTATGTAGAAACATGCATAGATTAACAATACCCAAATCCGTATTCCTAGAAATTAGACATACCTTAAATAATTGGTAAAAACTTAATATTACACAAAATCAGGTTTAATTTCTAGACTTCTCTTATAACTTCGTGTTGGACCGTATATTGTTATCTCTTTTCTAATGCCAAACCCATCATTCAATACTATATGGAGCCTTATTAAACCTATTACTTTTTTTTTCTTACAACGAGAAATCGTGCATTAATTAAAATAGGAATTACAACCTAATGCTAATACAACCTAATCTAAACCTATCAAACAAATCTAAAGGAGCTTTATGAGCTCTTACATTCCATCTAAAACAAAAATAAGTAAAACCGATAAAAAGTCGCTGGTGAAAGGGGGCGTTGCTGCTCCGAGCTTGTTATGGTGGATTCAAATCACAGATGCTTGATGGAGGTGGTAGAACAAGCGAATGACGTTCACAATCCAGACAACAAACAACCACCAGCGAGCTTCGCATCTCGTCACATGAGCAATCCCAACAATCTACTATTGCTGAGGATTCTAGGCTCATGATCTTTTAAAGAGTCATGTCTAGTTGTGACTAAGACTGTTTAGAGTGCGGTCTGGACCGCACCTAACCGCAACCCAAACTGTTTCTTTGCGGTTTAGGTTGGTCTGCGGTTTTAAAATTGAGGTTAGGGTTATGATTTCAAGCAAACCGCGGTTTGAGATTTGCGCTTTGGTTTTGGTTCTAATTTTTGTAAACTGAAACCGTACCGCAAACCGTAATTTTAAATGATTTTTTTAAGTTTTTTTTTAAAAATACAATTGACAAGGTGGCATACAAGTATACAATATTTTTTTTTTTTAAAAAGTTTGAGGTAAAAAACTTGGACACTTTTGATATATTATTATTTATGTTTAATTATGAATTCAATTTTCATATTTATTTGGACTATTTAAATTTATTAAAAAAAAAATTTACTATTAGATTATAGAATTAATGTCACGGAGGAAAAAGTGGTTAAACCTCAAACCAAACAGCACCAGACCGTTTTTGCGCAGTTCAGTTTGGGTTGTTTTAGGAAAAAGTGTTGTGCGGTTTAGGTTAGAAAAATGTCAAACCGTATATTTGCTATTTGGGTTGTGTTACATCCCAGACCGCACCAACCTAAACCGCAAACACCCCTAGTTGTGACTCATTACTCTCGCTCGAGAGTATATTAGGTTTCTCCATGAGGTAGGAGAATCGAAGATGCGTGGGAGATGAAAACCCCCGGATACAACTAGACCGTCACCTTCAGCTTTGAAGTGAAGGCATGGACCGTTACGATCAATGCCAAGCTAAAAAGAGAGACAAACAATTTGATCTCTCGAACACACCTCCATTTTGCAAAATTGGAAAACATATGTCCCAACCATGAAAAAATGTGATCGCTTCGTCCATGCTCACGAACTTCTTGAGTCACCTTGTCCCTCAGCAGATTTCCCAAAAACCGACATATTATACTGGTACAACCTTCACCAATCTTGACCCAATCACAAACACTTGTCGATGGCCACAACCAACCATAGAAAACATCTTTAGGAACTCGAAAACAGCAACACACACTTATAATTTGGAGATTTAACATGCACTAACCAGGGGAGAGGGGGAGGGGAAACCCAACGGTAACAGGGAGGGGAAAGGGGGACGGGAAGCCCAGCAACCAGGGGAGAGGGGGAGGGGAAGCCCGACACTAACTATGGGGAGGGGAAAGGGGATCCCGACACTAATAGGGGGAAGGGCAAAAGGACCCCGACACTAACAGGGGGAACGGAAAGGGGAGCCCAAAACACTAAACAAGGGATTGTACCTATCTGACGCGTGGACGGGAATGGGAATAGGGACCATGAACGCTGAAACGATGACACCAAAGAACAAGCACCACACCAACCTAAGCAAATTTAAATCACGCAACCAACTAGACCTAAATAGAGGAAGACCGACACAAACACACAACAGGGAGGGGAAGAGGACTGGAAAACACAAACACGACATAGGGGAGGGGAATACTCGAACACACAATAGGGAGAGGAACGGTGACAAGAAAACGAAGCGGGGAAGCGGAACGGTGCGGGGGGGGGGGGGGGGAAGAACACAGGGAAGGGGAACAAAATGGGGGAAAAGAAGCAGGAAAGGGGGAACACCGGGAAAGGGAGTGTGAAGCGAGATGGCGGGTGCGGTGGGGGAACGACAGAGCAGGGGGGACAAAGGAGGGTGGGGGCAAACACTGCGAGGGGTAAAAAGGACGAACCTAACAACGACGAACCTACAAGAAACAACCGGGGCCTGGCTCGCCGGCGACAAGGATGGATTCCAGCCATCAGCAAGCCTAGGAAATTGGGTGGCGAGGTAGTTTTAGGTTTAGTGTTGTTTAGAGGGAGATACAATTTTGAGTCTATAGTATTTATATTTTATAAACCTATAAATTTTACCACGGGCATAAAACATCAATTCTTATATCAACACTTAATTTCAACACTAGCATGCACCCACTTGTACACGACATGCGCCATTGGAACACGTTTCTCTTTTTAGGTGACCATAATGTGAAATATATTTCATTTGTTTCTTTCTAAATTCAACACTTTGACTTTTGCAACATTCACATACCTCACTTTGACTTTTGCACCATTACCTCACTTTGACGGTATATTAAAAACAAAATTGATCATCTAAATTGTTGTTGGATTAGTTTCAATATTTTTTTTAATATTATATTTTCATAACTTTTATTAATAGATAATATGAAATATTAATATTTAAAGTTATGCGTTGGCAAGCATGAAAGTGACCTTGCAATACATATTTAAAAACAAAGGTTTAGTATATTGTAAATTTCTATTTGACTAAATTTAAACTAGCACTAGTGAAAAAATAAGGAAGGGCTGTGCTAAAAAAGGCCCTTAGGGCGGCGCTTTGTGACAGCAGCCCTTTCAATAGCAGCCCTGCACAAGCGCAGCCCTTCACAACGAAGGGCTGCGCTTTTTGTTAAAAGCGCAGCCTTTTTGACCCAAAAAAAAAATTTTTTTTTTTCATTTTTTTATGTCAAATTGACACAAAATCAATTCCAAACTGATAAAATTATATATATTGCGAAGAATTTGATATCCAAACATATTTCATCTTCCATCTCAAACTTTGTTTCTATATTAGAAACAAATATAGATTCACATCTAATTAGCATATAAGTCGTATAAGTAAAAAAATTGCAAGAAAATAGAAACATTTGAAAGTGATTGAAACAATATATTGTATTGCCGGATATTTATTTTGTTTTTTGTTATTGGTTTTTGTTTGTGTTCTGGTTAGAGAAAGAGAGATGGATGGTTACGAGATATTTGGCGAATAAGAAAAAGAAAATGGGGAAAACAAGGTAATGTCGTTCTTGAGTTGTATGAAGGAGATGCATCATCATATGTATTGATAGAATGACGAACCTATCTTTGATCCACTCAAGAATAATCTTGTGTTTGTTTGTTCCTACGTGTCTCCCGAATTTGACGCCGACAAAAATGACCCGATATTTCAATATATTGTACGTACTTAGATCAGTAGCTACATATTAAGAAATGATATGAAAGAAATCAGATCTAAGAAAAATTAAAAATTAAATTACAACAACAATAAATTTGGTTCATCTCAAAACTTTGTACTCCTTAAACCTATGATTGGAAAAAACCAGATCTACCTTCACCCCAGACAAAAACGAAAAAAAAAACAGATCTAAGAAATAGAAGAACGGTCGAGTCAGATGCAAAAAAAAGTGAAATAATGACATTAAGAAACGAAAAAATTTGGACAGATGAATATTTATCAAAAATTATATATTCAGATACAAAAGACGAAATTAAAAACAAATCAACCTAAACAAAAAACTAAGACCAGATTCGAAAACAAGAAACTTAGAAGATGAATGGCGAAATTAACCAGATCTAGCAGACAAAATTAAGTTTGTTTCTCTCTCCTCTTTGTGTTCTTGCATGTCAAAATCGAAGAACTCGTTGCAATTTACAAGATGCCGTTGTTGAGTTGTATGAAGGAGCGAGGCAGGCGAATGTCGAAATTTAATTTTGTCGATTCATTTTTGCAGGGGATTTTTCTCAATTTTGGAGGATTGATTTTGGGAAGGAGAGGAAAAGGGAGAATTTGAGAGGATTAATACCGTTGTTGAGTTGTATAAAGGAGAGAGGCAGGTGAATGTGAGGGAGGAGAGAGAGAATGAGAGTGTGAGTCTGTGCGAGACGTGAGAATGAGAAAAACCCTAGCGCTTTTTTTCAAAATAAAAAAAAAAGCCCATGAAGGGCTGCGCTTGTCCCAAAAAACGCAGCCCTTTTAATAAAAGGGTTGCGTTTGACTAAAAAGCGCAGCCCTACTTAGTAAGAAGGGTTGCGCCTTTTTAAAAAGCGCAGCCCTTCACTTAGTAGGGTTGCGCTTTTCTTTAAAAGCGCAGCCCTTCTGTTATGTAGGGCTGCGCTTTTGCCCTTCACTAGTAGGGCTGCGCTTTTAGAAAAAGCGCAGCCCTTCCTTTTTTTTTTCCCCTAGTGTAGCTAAATAAGATATTATAAGTAACACGGCCCGTACAAAAGTGATGTTACCAAAGTAATTATAGTTTTTTTCGATACTCAGAAGTGTTGAAATTAGAATACCACTTGATTTGGTAGTCGCGACGCAAAGGTACAACGGTTAGAATGGCGAAGTTAGTTGGTATGGAAGCAATGATTTTGATTTTTTTTTAATGGAAGCAATGATCGGGTTGAAGCTATCCTATCAAAATAAGATTATCCAAAAGAAAAAAATGGCATTCCTTAATCCATACTTCCATTGTTTGCTCTTCTAGTAACAATCAGACTAACATCCCACGCAATAGTCTAGCTCGTCTACTGATCTAATTATTCTATGCGTCCTAACTTATAACTACAACACTCGCTTTTGGCACATTTTTTAGGAGAAGATAAAAAGAAGAAAAAAGATATATGAGTAAGGTGTAGAGTCCAATAATAGGAAGAAAGCATGGTAGAGCGAAAAAAATATGATAGAGCGAAAATAACTTATCAATATCTATATATATAAATTTATTAAAAGGCGTTCCTAAACAAGGAATGGTGCCACGTGGCGCTCTTCCTAAAGGATTTTTAGTACATTTAATACATGGATAATAAAATATTAGAAATTACATAGTATAGGGTTCAATCATGTGACCTCATGTTAATATACTAAAATTTTAACCACTAGATCAATTTTTATTTAATCTTATCATTTTAAGGTACAATATTAAAAAATGAAATTTATCCTTACCAATCCGAACCTAATAACTAATTAATATGTAGTAACCAGATTAGGATATTTTAAAAAGAAAAATAGCAACTTGAAATATGGAACCGGAGGTTATACTATTTTACAATCATACAATGTTCAGTACTGAAACGATGATTCAAACAAAACAACCACAACTTGAAATGTAACACTTCCATGTAAACTTTGACACAATGGATTAATTTAGCGACCAAACACAACCTCTACAACCAGGCTATCAATCCCTGCAGTAATTTCCCTATTTGCTTGTATGACCAAGAGGACGTTCAACACCTTTTCCGAAGTTGTCCAGTAGCTCTTGAAACATGTGATCAAAGCCAACTTGAAGTCACAAATACCATGGTGGATTGTAATGACTTTAGTGAATGGCCAAGTCACTGCTTTTTACACTTTAATAATGAAACTCGGATGCAAGGTTCACATCTACCTCTTTTCGTCAGTACACTCTGGACTATATCGGAATCTCATAACGAACAAGTTTTCCGTCAGCAACGACTAACAATACAGTCAATTTCTTTCTAGCTCCAGGATAGTGCACAACAACATGCCACATTCGAACAACAACAGCATGACCCAACGATAAACAATTTAGACCCATCGATTCCTCCAGGATTTCAGGTTGCAAATATTGGCTAACAGATTAGCTGCGAAGCCTCAATTACAATACAAACTAATGGCTCATGGGATAAAGTAAACAACATGGGTGGCTTCGCTTGGGCGGTTTATACGAGTACCCTGCATTTATGTAATAATCCTGTTTTAAAGAACGTTTATTAAATGTTAATTATACTTATTAAGTTAATTATGTTTCAAAAATTCTTATTTTATTTGAGTTGGAGCTGAATTATATTGACGTGTTGGTTATGTATTATTTATTTATTTTATGAGATTATTATTTCTATTATTATTCTATTATATTTTGGATTTGTGCAATTAGTTAGAGCGGTGTTTCGCAAATTTGAAAAAAAAATCAACAATCGGTTTCATTTTGTTTGGTCTTATCCTTTCCGTTTCCTTAATTGGGAAACCAATCCCAAAATCTTCCTTCTTTCTCCGGTGTCTCTCAGAAAACCCCAAACCTCAATTGATGAAAACCCGAAACCCCTTCTCCCTTGTCCCTCTCTCTCTCACACCCGCATCTCCCAAGCGTTATCGCGCCGTCAGCCCTTGCTCGCCGGAGTTTTCTTTCCCCTCTATTCGCGTCGTTGCTGTCGGTGACGTTGTTGTTGCTTTTTTTTTTTTTTTTTTTTGGTGAAATATGGAATCAATAAGCTTAAATGTCTTGGGCTAAACGCCTTAATACATAATTATCCCACATGTTCAAAAGATAACTAGGGGGGGTGGGGATAAGCCTAGTTACATTCACATCCAACAAACTTTTCCTTCCTTCCTTAGCCAGCGAATCCGCGAACGTGTTGAGATTCCTTGGGCAGTATTGGACCTTCATCTCTTGGAAGTAGCGGCTTTGCTCCCTGCATAACATAATAGAGTGGTCATTTGGAGCTGTACATTTTTGAGGGTCTGTAATTTGTTGCATCGCTTTTTTGCTGTCCGTGTTAATCTGAATGTGCGTCGCCCCGTGCTCACTTGCGATTGATAAGGCCCAGTAGATACCAAGTATTTCAGCGTGTAGAGCATTATTTGCATAAACTTTCCTCTGGAAACCTCGGATCCAGATACCTGTATAATCAAAAAAAATACCAGCCACACACGAAGCAGAATGAAGATTGACGAAGGATGCGTCAACATTTATGATAAGCCAAGGGTGATGGGGGGTGTTTAAGTGCTGAATCTCGGGTTCTCTTTGTGACAGTGGGTTGGGGGTAGCCCTATAATGGGCCATAGCATTGTTGTGAGCTTTATCAATAGTGAGGTCGGGAGAGGGCAGCGGGCTATTCTCAAAGACAAATTTGTTTCTTTGGATCCATAGTTCCCAGCAAATGAAAGGAAACAAGTAGTTCATAGGAAGACCCCTAAACATTATTTTTTCCTGCAGGTTACTCACTAACCATTCCTCAACCCTATCATGATTTTGACTAGTGAGAGACAATTTTTCCCAGACACCTCGGGCATAAGTGCATTCATTGAGGACATGTTTGGAGGACTCCTCGAAGGAGTGGCAAGCTGGGCATATTGGAGATTGAGTGATGTTACGATGATGGAGAAGCTTATTTGTGGGAAGGCGATCCCACCATACTAGCCAAAGAAAGATTTTTATTTTGGGTGACATATTGCCTTTCCAAAGCCAGTCCATGTTAACCACGGTTCTTCTATTTTTTGTGATGGCATGGTAGGCCATTGTTAGAGAAAATTTGCCCTCAATCTCAAAGGCGGAAGATGGTCTATCACAAGATGGATTGTGCGTGTCTGGGAATTTTATTTCCATGATACGAGACGAAATGAAGTCCGGAAGGGGTAGAGAGATGGCATCAAGGTTCCACTGGTTTGCTTGCCATAGATCCCTAAGCTTTAGAGAGGATTCGGTTTGACTTAAAGGTCCGCTAATGAAAGATCGAATGGCTCCTATACGTAACCAATTATCGTCCCAGAAAGAGATTTCTCTCCCATCTCCTAATTGCCAAACCTTGTTTTCCTGCAGGAGGTCCCATCCTAGACCTATGTTCTTCCAAATTTTTGAACCATTTTTGAAGGGAATGACTCTATCTTTTTGGATATATTTAGACCTAATACAGTCTTGGGCTAGGTTTTGTGGCCCTGGCTCATTTTCCACCCTAAACGAGCCATATAGATAGTGCTAAGATCCTTGAGGGCTCTAATTCCCAAACCTCCTTGGTCTTTGGGGAGAAAGGTAGCAGCTTTTCCTACAAGGTGAATTTTTTTCTTTGTATCTTTTTCCCCCCACAAGAAGTCATTGCAAATCCTATCCAACTCTTCAGTGGTAGTGACAGGGAGGGTTTGATTTTGGAGATAATAAGCAGGGATGGAATTGAGTGTAGAGTTGATAAGTACTAACTTTCCCGCTCGTGATAGGTAGTTTGTTTTCCATGCAGCAAGCTTTTTCCTAGCTTTATCAACAATGAATTGAACATCTCGTCTCTTTGGTCTTTTGTGGGAGAGGGGGACCCCTAGGTATGTTCCTAAGTCAGGTGATTCCTTAACCCCAAGTGTTTCTTGAAAGAGGTGCTTATGGTCCGGGGAGGTGTTGGGCGAGAAGAATAAACGACTTTTTTGTTCATTAACTTTTTGACCTGATTCAGCACAGAAATCTGCGAGGGTATCTCTTACAGAGAAGGCCGTGTCCTCATTAACTTTCCCAAACAGAAGGAGATCATCTGCAAACAACAAGTGAGATATAGGTACTCTTTTCCTACCTACCCAAAAAGGGGTCCAGTTTTTCTTTTGAGTTTCTATATTTATTTTCTGAGTTAGGTGTTCGAGACAAATATTGAACAGATAAGGTGAAAGGGGGTCACCTTGTCTTAGACCTCTAGAATGGAGGAAAGGTTGGGTCATTTTACCGTTAACCAAAACAGTGGAGGAAGCTTGCGAGACACAGTTCATAATCATAGCTATTGAATGGTCATCTATATCTAGGTAGCTAAGGCTTTGCTTTAAGAAATGCCACTCAATCCTATCGTAGGCTTTTTCAAGGTCAATTTTTAAGGCAAACCAACCGCTATTACCTTTTTTTAGGTTCATTGAGTGAAGAATTTCAGTGGCTATGACAAGGTTGACCTCCGGACCCCTCCCTTTTATAAACCCATTTTGATTTGAAGAGATCCAATTAGGGATTATTGGTTTTATCCTTTGAACGATTATTTTAGTCACGACCTTATAGATGGTGTTACAAAGGCTAATGGGTCTTAGCTGTTTGACTGTGGTTGGGTTTTCAACTTTAGGAATAAGGCAAATTAGGGCATTACATAAGCTTTCTGGGACCTCAGCTTTCCTGAACCAGTCAGCCAGTGCTATTTGAAGGTCTTGACCGGTGGTATCCCAGGTGTTTTGGAAGAAGAGGGGATGAAAACCATCGGGGCCCGGTGCTTTAAGGGGTTTCATAGAAAAAAGGGCAGTCCTAACTTCTTCTAGAGAGGGGGTGGGCATAAGACCTACAAATTGTGACAGAGGGTCTCATAAAGGTCTTATTAGGGCATTGTAGTGAATCAGACGTGAAAAGATTGCAGTAGAAGTTTCTTATATGATCTCTAAGTTGATTGGGTTCAGTAATGTCCTCCCCAACATTATTTTGAAGACTTAGGATTTTTCCTTTATGTCTGCGAATCTGCACATTTCTGTGAAAGAAAGCGGTGTTTCTTTCTCCTAGGGCATACCAATCCATTCGACTTTTTGTGAGCCAGAGAATTTCTTCTTGGTCTAGAATATCAATTAGGTCCTTTTGTAAATTTTCTAGCAGGTCTAGATGAAAAAGGGAATCCGGGTGGGTCTGAATGTATTTTTCTAAGCCACTTAGTCTACTAAGGGTCCTTTTTTTACGATGATAAATGTTCCCAAAACTTTCTTTGTTCCAAGAGGTTAGGTCTTTTCTAGTGTTATCTAACTTGGAAGCCAACTCAGATCCCTCCCCCCAGGCTTTCTCGACTACACTTAGGAATGAAGGGTGAAGGATCCACATAGGCTCGAATTTGAAAGGTTTCGGGCCGGTTCGGGCCGTAGGCTTGTCAAGGTGGAGAAGCAAAGGGCAGTGGTCGGAGGTGATTTTTGGCAGGTGAGTTATGGTGGAATTTGGCATTTTAGCGAACCATAAATCGTTTGCGCAACCTCGGTCCAATCTTTCGTGGATGGGGTTGTTTTTTCTTTTGTTGTACCAAGTGTATTTAGAGCCGATAAAACCCATGTCCAGTAGATTACAATCATTCAACATTTTATTAAATAAATCCGTCCGAGTTTTCGAAATTGGTCTACCCCCCCATTTTTCATGCTGACAAGTTACCTCGTTAAAATCCCCATATACTACCCATGGTATATTCATGTTACTTGCAATATCATACAAATGTTGCCAAAGTTTTTTACGTAATTTAAGCTTAGGACTTGCATACACTGCATTTAAGAAGAAGGGTGAGAAACGATTTTTTACCTCCACCAGTGCGAGGACGCTTTGGAGGTTGGCACTCAGAATAGTGATGGGACACGAGCAGAATTCCATAGCAGGAAGAATTCCTCCCGCAAAACCGATCGGGTCGACCAAGAACCAGCTATCAAAGGGAAGCTTTTGAATTATTTTTTCAGTGGTTTTTCGGCTGGCATGTGTTTCAGCTAGGATAACAATATCAGGGTCGTGATCTTGCATGATCAAGCGGAAATTGGGTTTGAAAGAAGTGCGGGCAATGCCCCTTGAGTTCCAATAGATGGCTGACATATTATAGGGTAGGCTTGGTTTGGCCATTAAGGCCTTGAGTAGTGGTGACTTGTTCGCGGCCCACGGATTGACTTCGTCCCTTGAAACCGGGTCTATCCACATCCCTCTTTGCGGAAATGCCGTCAACGTTGCCTTGTTTGGGAATTTTCTTCCTCTTCCCTCTTCCCAATTCACTTGGAACGTCAATTGATGAAGCATGGGGAGAATCCTCACTTCGACCATGGCGTTCGCATGGCTTAGGAAGGTCCAGTCGATGCTCCTGTGCTTCACTTGGTAAATTTCCCTCAGAAAAGGGAGGACCACCGTCGGATCCATCCATGGCCCCAATCTTAGCATCAACAGCCTTTCTTCGTCCTCGTTGGTTATCGGCTTTGTTAGGAGCCATAGAATGAATAGAAGCAATGGTTGGGGGAGATGAAACATGTCCTGCATTTGAGGTAAATGGGCCGGAACTATGGCTCCTTCTTCGTTGTACATCAACAAATTCAGAAGATATGGTGGAATCATCATCGGGTTGAGAATGAAGTTTTTGACTTGTTGGAGTGGGATTTCTATGAGGTTTTCGCCCTCTTTCCAAAGATAATAGACATGGACTTGGTTGACTTCCGGTTTGGTTGGGAGTGGTGGTTTCTCGAAAACACATGGGAATATCCACTCCTTGAGGATTAGACGTGGTGGTGATGGGGTTGGGCTTTGTGAATCCGGTGAAACCGGTGGTGGTGGGGTCGAGGGATTTGGGGAGAGAGAATTTTCCATGAGTGGGTGATTTTTCAGTTTGGTTACAGGGGGTAGAGTTTTTGGGGTCTGATGGGTTTGAATTTTTTTGAGGAGAGGTAGGATTTACGGGTGTAGGTAATTGTAGGGGAGAGGTTGAGTGATTTGATTTGCCATGTTTCACATGGTTAGAGGTGGAGAACTCTTCACACAAATCTTCTTTTCCTTCTTCCAAGATTTGTAGCAGTTGAAATGAGTTCTGGGTTGGCATAGGTTGGGCTATGATGTGACAAGATGGAGTTTTGCTCATATCTTGAGCAACAGGATTTGATGGGTTTGTGGGAACCGAAGTGTGAGAGGAGACTCTCTCTTTTGAGTTTTTTATTGGGTTTTTTATTGGGGTCCACCTTTGGACTTTGAGACTCTGATTTGCGGGACCCTTTTTTTCTTTTTTGTGCGCCGCATATTCTTTCCATTTTGGGTCATCTTCTTCCTCTGAGATTTGCAGATGGGGGCCTTCAAATTTAATGGTGCAATTCCGGTTACTATGGCCAAAGTTTGAGCATTTATTACAATACCAGGACCCTTCCAAGTATTCTACACTTTGGAAGACATTGCCCAACCAAATGCCCATGATTGGTTGACTTTCTTTTTCAACAAGGACACATATGTTTGCATACCTTTTACCTTCTCCCTTTAGGGTATTATTATCTATCTTCACGAGCTGACCTAGTTTTTTCCCCACTTGAACTAGAATGTCCTTCCGGAAAAGTTCCAAAGGAAGCTCAGGGAGTTTGACCCACACCGCTCCTTTCTCGCACTTTGCGTTTGATGGCTTAAACCCCGCTTCCCATTCTTGCACCCAGACATGGTGGTTTTGAATACACCATGGCCCGTCTGCGAGGACCTTCGCCCTTTCATGGATAGATGTACAGTTTATTGAGTAGAAGCCTTTTCCGAGAGCCGCAAGAGTAGGAGTTTGTGACCAAGCCCACAGTCTCGCTAATTCTTTAGCCAAGAATTCTCTCGCATAGGACCTGCCGATGACTTTAATGATAACACACAGTTTCCAGGGGGCACATAGCTCCTCATAGTGTTCCTTAGAAATTGGAATGAAAGGAGTTTGGAGTGAAGTGGACGGTGGGGGGGTGGTAGCATAGGGAGTTACTAAGGGTGGAAGGAGTGAGAGGCTTTCATGTTGTGGGTTTGGGGTGGAGGTAAGGATGTTTGCGTATGAGGGAGGGGTGGTGGAAGGGGTGGTACCTGGTGATGGAGGGGTTTTGATAGCTGATGAGATGGTCGACTCTCTGAGTGAAACCAAGCCTCCTGGTGGAGGATCTTCTTGCTCAGCATTGATGACTCTTTCTCTCTCTTTCTCTCTCTCACTTTCTCTCTCTTGCATGTTACTATTCTAGATGACGTTGTTGTTGCTGCTATCCTGTTTTTCTTTCTCTTGCCAACTTCTCTGTTCTCGCCAGTTCTCGTTGGTGGTGCTGCACATGGTTGCTGCAATCATCAGGCTCGTGACGAACTACCAGGCTACTCGTGTTTTGCCGCCCTGATGTTGTTGTTTGGTCGTTGTTGTTGGGTGTTGTTGTTGTCCTGTTCATTCTCTGTCGTTCTCTTTTGGAGTTCTGTTGGTGTTCCGTCGTGGTGGTATCACTTCTTCTCGCGTGCTGTTGCTACTTTGTGCGTGGAGGCCGTCGATGCTTAGTCGTTCGTCGGTGCTCCACCAGTGGGTACAGAAGCTTCGAAAACCCCTTCATCCCTCTGTTCTTCACTGCTATTAAAAGAGGTATAAAATTTATTGTTTGTATATCTAATTTCTGTTATAAAAATTAAAGCCCAAAATTTATGGATTGAAAATGTTTATTAAAACCAGCTTTATCATGTTGTTTTATTTTGATCAATGATTTCATAAGTTTTGAAAAGAAAATCAGATTAAGAGTTGTAATTTTCTTTTGATGTTGTTTGGTTGTAGTGGTGGTGTTGAGTTGCTGTTGGTTGTGGTTGTTATTGCGCTATTGTTATTTGTTGTTGTAGTTGTGGTAGTGCGTTGTTGTTGTATTCTTGATTTAGGTGAAAGTTGTGTGTTGAGTTTAGTTAATTTTGTTCTATGATTTGAATTCTCATTATGAATTAAGGATTATAGAATCGAGATGTTAGTCGATGTAGCTAATATCATCGAAGTTATATTTATTAATTAAGGATCAAGGAAATTAGAATGTTAAAGGTTGATAATTTATGAATTGGGAATTAGTTATGATTATGTTTTCTAGTTTAGATTAGTCTAAGTTTGGTTATTGATTATCGTTATAATTGTGACGTGATTCTTGGAGGATGATTTCGAAATGAAGTATCATTCGGGATTATGAAGGAAATTATGTTGGTGGAATTGGATTGCATTTCAGGTAACTTTTATTTTCAGTAAAATAATTTACTCATGCCCTTTTGTGTATGTGGATCTCTGTGATCTGTTTTTAATACTTAAGTTCATACTATGGCCATAGTTATGAATGTGTTGATTCTGGAAATGTTATTCGATGAATATGAATATTCAAATGTTTTGCTAGCTTAGTTTATGAACTGAAAATAGTAAGTGGGCAAGGTATGGGTGGAGGATGGTTACTCTTTTGACTTGATACGGTTGGCTACGCTCCATTGCGAACTTTGGGGGTAGTATTGTTGGGCTCCATAGCGAAGCTTGGAGGCAGCTTTGGTCCTTTGTCCAAAGCTTGTACTTGCCACTGATTTGTTTAAGAGAGTGAGCTACGCCAGCGTTGGAACGAGATGAAAATTATTTGAGAAATAAAATTTTTATAACGGGTTTAAGTAAAGCTTACGAGTTTTTCGCTCATTTTGGAATTTTGTTTGTTTTGTATTTCTTCTTTGAATTTACAGGTTTGGTATCAAGAGCTCGAGAATGGAAGTGAAGCGAGATTATGATGTCGTCCTAGATTAAGGATTGAGTTTGTATTTAGATAGTTGATTTGAGAATAGATATTTATATTTCGTTGTATATAATATTTGGGAATATTAGTCGAGATATTGGTGTAATTGAAGTCTTATATAAAGGATTTTGTTTTGTGGGCCCAGTAACCCACAAGTCTAGGATCGTTTTATAGGTTATGTTTCCGCTGCGAGTAAATATTTAATTTGGGGCTTATTAAGCATTGATTGTGATTAGTGAATCTTAAGTGTGATTAGCTAGCAGCTCGGGAATCTGGCTGTTACAATTTCCGAGTCCAACAAGGCTATTTATGTTATGCGCCATTGACCATTTTCACGGATGTTATGGCTTGTTTTAGGGCGATCACATGGGCTACGGACCAACAACACACGCAATTAAAGGTCTTAACAGACTCCCAAGTACTCGTATAACTGCTAAATTTGAAAAACCTTTGGATATTACCGTCAACTGTATCATTGTTTAGATACATACCTTAGCGGCACAACTCAATTCATGCCAAGTGGTCAAGCTCTCGCGTACACAGGTGGAATCAACTAATCAACTCGCTCGATGGTGTAGAAGGCACTATATGGAGTCGTATTGAAACCTGTTAGTTTGTACCTTTTATTTATGTATCCATGTTTATTTTCCGCAAGCTCACTTGATGTCAAAAAAAATGATGATGATTATTATGATGGCCTAATGTCGTAGTACAAACCATTGATGTTAATAACCATATATACAGGTAATACTATAGCACTTCAATAGTGGTGGACAATCGACAAGTCTAGAAATATAAGAATCAAGGTACCTTGGGGAACTCCTCTCATGACCGAGGGGGGCCGTTGGAGAAGTTCGGGAGGCTAACCAACCTTTTTCTTCCCGGGGAGGTCTTCGTTGTAGGAACAATGCTGCTCAAATGCCGAGAAAATCACAATAAACGATACATAGTCATTTTTGGCTAAGTTGGTTGGGGCACTCCTCTCATTACCGAGGGTAATTTTTCCCATTGCGATTGTTGTTGGTGGACTTCCAAGATGGAGCCTCTCCTTTCTCTTCCCTTATTTTTGCGTCGAAAAGCTTACAAAACTCTTCTCGTCCCACCGCCCAAAATTAAAGTGTCGAGCAATGGGAAATTCGTGATGATACTATGAAAGAGTCTCGAGAACCTGTTAAGGGGCCGAGTTACATGTCACTTATTTGTGCTTGTTGGATCTGAGAGGGGTTTCACACTTTTTTTGAGGGTTTATGATGCGCAAGTACTATTTGTGAGATCCTTCTCCCTGACTTGATTCACGATAGTTGACAATTTGGCATCGATTCCATCTTACGCCGACTTGTTGTTGTGAAATATCTTCTCGGTCCTTTTATTTCCGAGCTTTCTCCATTATACTTTGAGTGGAGTTAATTCGGCTTGAAGATGAGACCGTTAGTTGAGCTGCGATATGTCGGCTAAGAGCTCTTGAATACTTTGTTGGATGCTCTAGTTGAGCTTATTGACTATCCTCTCTAGGTTAGTCGTAGTGACTAACAGAGGTGGGATTTATAGGAAATCAGTTCCAGAGGTTGAGGTTGTTTTTCTCATCCCGAGAGGTAGTCCTTCATCTCGCTAATGAGTTAGTTCCACACTAGGTGTGGTATGACAACATGATGGGAGTTCTTCGGCCTAGGTGAGAAGCTCTTGTCTTTCTTCAGTCGAGTGCCATGTTGCTCTCGGTATGTGACTTTGAGATGTAGCATTCCCACAAATAGCGCCAAACTGTTTCTGCCTAGAAACTACGAAAGATGATGGTGGTGTGGAGAGTTTTAAAATCCCGAGAAGATCCGAAGTGGCGAGGAAGAGGTCTCCAACGATCCTGCAAAAAACACAATGAAAAACTGGCCCGGGGGTGTTCTCGGAAAGCCCCTCCGACTTTTAAGTAAGTGGATATTGAGGCAGAGAGAGAAATGAGTAAATGTAGAGATAGATGCTCTATTTTTTGTAGGTGAGAAGTCCATACCTTTGACAAATAAGACAACCCCTATTTATATTGGATGGGAACTCCAATAAATGAGGGCATTTGAGTCTAACCCCAGCTGGTGGAGGATTATCTCCCCTTGATGCAGTAGTAATTTCACCATAGATAGGCAAGTCCACGAAATGGGCCCAAATAGTTAGTATATCAATCATGACGTATACTGCATCTCTGTCATTGTTGTTGAATTTGTTTTGCTCCCATCTTCTTGCTTGAGATAGACCAATAACTACAATGAATAATGATGCTTTGGATTTCAGATTTTGAGTGATTTATTAAAATTATTTGTTGTTTCAAAGCAATGTGGATTTATCTTTGAGTTTTGTCATTAATGAGGATTGAGAAATCACTAATGGTGAGAGAGATGAGATAAAAGTTCAAAAACCCTAGGTTTCTGGCAGATTAAGCATATTAGCGTATTAGTAGGGGAAAGTAAGCTGGTATTTTGGGTACTCGCTTAAACAAAAAGTACACCCATGACTAGAATAGACAAACAAACTACTCGCTTTTACCCTTAAAAGTTAAAAGGAAGTTACTTTCTTACTAGCTTATTCATAAATGTTCGGCTGCCTTTCGAATGCTCCCTCACTTTTGGAAAGCAGTAGCAACATTGACTTCTATTTAAGGCAAAAGACGTTTAGCCTTTATTGAAGGATTATAAGGGAGGCGTAGCTTCGCCTGGCCTTATGATCGAGTTCCTTCGGTGTAATTGGTTCGAATCTCTGCTCCATACGGTTTCTTGTTCTTGGTTAAGGGATGCATGTGGTGAACAGAGAGGCAAGAAGCCCTCGCTCTCTCGAGCAGGGGAGGGTTGGGGATATTTTTATAGTGTCCGGGTTGGGTATACCCTACCCAAATTTTTAAAAAAGTTGTCAAACGACCCGACTTTTTTGAAGCGAGTCCGTGGGGCAGGTAAGGCGGGACGTGTAATTATGAACACTTCTATAAGTGATATAGGTTTTGTCTCATAATTTTGAAATTAATAGAACAATTTTTATTAGAGCATTCTTACTATCCGCTTCACTCCTACAGTGTCTGACTTGTAAAGTTGAATAGTGGAGAAAAAAAGTACTATGTAGAAACATGCATAGATTAACAATATTACCGAAATCCTTATTCCCCTTAAGTTTCCATTTGTTTACTCCCTTTTGAAGGAAGAAAAAACTATATTAAATACCTATTGTTGAGTTGCACTATACTTTACCTTAAATAATTGGTAAAAACTTAATATTACACAAAATTTATAAATGGGGAAGATCAGGTTTAATTTCTAGACTTCTCTCATAACTTCCTGTTGGACCATATATTGCTATCTCTATTCTATGGCCAAACCCAAAATTTAATACTATATGGAGCCTTATTAAACCTACTACTTTTTTTTTCGTACAACGAGAAATCGTGCATTAATTAAAATAGGAATTGTAGCCTAATGCTAATACAACCTAATCTAAACCTAACAAACAAATATAAACCTAACAAACAAATATAAAGGAGCTTCATGAGCTCTTACATTCCATCTAAAACCAGAATAAGTAAAACCGATAAAAACAGTCGATGATGAAGGGGGGCGTTGCTGGTTAGAGCTTGTGATGATGGATTCAAATCAGAGATGCTTGATGGAAGTGGTAGAAAAAGTGAACGAAGTTCACGATACAGACAACAAACAACCACCAGCGAGCGTCACATCTCGCACATGAGCAATCCCAACAATCTACTATTGCTCGGGATTCTAGGCTCATGATCTTTTGAAGAGTCACGTTCCGTTGTTACTCATTACTCTCGCTCGAGAGTATATTAGGTTTCTCCATGAGGTAGGAGAAATGCAGATTAGTGGGAGTGATGAAAACCCCAGATTCAACTAGAGTGTCACTTTTAGATTTAAAGTTGTGAAGACAAGGACCGTTACGATAAATGCCAATCTAAAAAAAAGAGCAAAACAGGTTGAGCTCTCGAATACACCTTCGGTTTGCAAAACCGAAAAACATACCTCTCAACCATGAAAAATTGTCATCGCCTCGTCCAAGTTCACGAACTTCATGAGTCACCTTGTCTCTCAACACGTATTCCCAAAAATCGACATATTCTACTGATACAACCTTGAACCACCAATCTTAACCAGTCACAAACACTTGTCAATGGCCACAACTAATCACAGACAACATCTCTAGTAACTCGAAAACAACAACACACTCTTATTATTTGGAGATTTAACACGTATTTTAAGAAAAAGACCTAACATACGGACATTAAACATAACTAGTTGGAGAGCCCAACAACTAAGGGGGAGGGGGGAAGCCCAACACTAACAGGGAGGAGAGGAAAGAGGATCTTGACACTAAGAGGGGGGAAGGGGAATGGGGAGCCCAAAATAACCACAACATTAAACAAGGGACTGTACCTATCTGACGCGAGGCTGGGAATAGGAACAGGGACCATGAACACTAAAATGATGGCGCAAAAGAACAAGCACCACACCAATCTAAGCAAACCTAAATCATGAAACCATCTAGACCCAAACAGAGGAAGACCGGCGCAAACACACAACATGGAGGGGAAGGGGACTGGAAAACACGAACACGACACAGGGGAGGGGAGGGGAATACTCGAACACACAATAGGGAGGGGAACAGTGACAAGAAAACCAAAGCGGGGAAGAGGAACAGTGACGGGGAGAAGGACGCAGGGAAGGGGAACAACATGGGGGAAAGGAAGCAGGGAAGGGGGAACACCGGGAAAGGGAGTGTGAAGCGTGATGGTGGGGGCGGTGGGGGAACGGTAGAGCAGGGGCGGCAAAGGAGGGTGAGGAAAAACACTGCGGGGGGCAAAAAAGGACGAACCTAACAACGATGAATCTACAAGAAACAACTGGGGCCTGGCTCGCTAGCAATAAGGCTGGATGTCAGACACCGACGAGCCTAGAACAGTGGGCGACAAGGTATTTTTAGGGTTAGTGTTGTTTAGAGAGAGATACAATTTTTAGTCTATATTATATATATTTTTTAAACCTATAAATTTTACCACGGGCATAACACATTAATTTTTATATCAACACTTAATTTAAACACTAGCATGCACCCACTTGTACACGACATACGTCATTGCAAGTGATGTGCATAGTGCACATTTCTCTTTTTAGTTGACCATAATGTGAAATATATTTCCTCTGTTTCTTTCTAAGTGCAGCACTTTGACTTTTGCAACTTTCACACACCTCACTTTGACTTTTGCACCATTCACACACTTCACTTTGACAGATTTTTGCTAAATACTTCCTACGTTCCGTAATCAGTGAAACGCGTATCTTTATTGTGAGAACTTATTTAGAGAAATGTTTTACTTATTATGGAACGGAGGAAGTATATAAAAACAAAAATGATCATATTAATTGCTGTTGGATTTGTTTCAATATTTTTTTGGGGAAATTCTCTCTAGTAGCCCTGTACTATTATTTTCTCTTTGGTGTCTTTTCTTATATGGGTTAATGTCTCTGGTAGTCCTAGATTAATTAATGTTATAATAATATAGGATTATTTAGTGAAAAAATGTTAGTTAGGGTTAAAAAAGTTAGTTAGGGGTTTACCCTACGTTAATTCGTTTGACGCACGTTTTAAAACTCCCTCCCATTAGTTTATTGTCTTCAAACTCTCATCAAGTTTTCCTTTCTCTTTCTTCTTCAACCCTAGTTTCGATTGTTTTTTCTCCTCTCTTTCTTTTTTCATGCGCAAGGCACCATGTATTCTTTTGCATCGACATCAATCAACTACGCATTTGTGCAAGGGCCTGCTGTCACCATGGATGGAAGCATAAAGTACGTTAAGGTGAAGAATTGGAACTGTCAGCCCACAAAGATGCTTGAAACTAGAATGTTAAATAGTACCTAGAATTTACGAAGGCTATACTACAATTGTAGGTTATGTGAGGTGTTTGCGTAGGTTAAGGAGGATGAAGTTCTTAGACATGGTATTAGATATGGTGATGAGGTTGTGTTGGATATGTACCAAATATCTTAGTTGACAGGTAGTGTTGATGATGTTGCAAGGTTCATCAAAATTGTGGCAAAATTGGGGATGTTAATGTATTTGTTGTTGCTGTTTTTCATTGTGGTTAAGTGAATGTAAGGGGTGGGGTGTTTTATGCAAAAGCTAAGAATGTGCTAATGGCGTAATATGTTAAGAAGTAATAAAAGTGACACATTTTGCTAAGTGTTTGTCCATTAATTTGATGTTTATTGTTTGCATTTGACAATAACAAACCAACACAATAGTGAATTAAAGTATTCCAACATAAACCATTTCCCAAAAAAAGAGTATTTGTACAACCTAATGTTTTAAGCATAAGAAAATGAGCATAGTACTGCCATATTCAAGCCAACAATACCTAAGTTAACACCATGTTCACAAAAAAATTATTTTAAACTAAACATTTTCTAAGGATGACTGTAGGTCCCCTTTTTCCCCTTCTTTGGTACTTTGACACCAGATTTAGGCTGTTGTGTCGAAGCCTTCGGCCTATGATTCTGTCTTGTCTAAGCAGTTGCACCATGTTCAAGGATTTAAGCTGATGCGTCTCCTCTTTTTTTTCTTATTGGTTTGGTTTTTCTTTCCCATCTCCTTAGCAGTCAAACCACCCTTGCAAGTGGCTGCATTGTGACCAAATTGTTGCCATTTGTTACACTTGACTGTCTTATACCTTTTGCACTTTCTTTGTTCATCTTCTTCTCTTCTTCAATTCCTTGGAGGTCTACCAATGCCCCTTTTAAGTGATGGCGGTTGTATAGTAGGTGCATCACTCTCTAGCCATTGATCCATGTCTGGGATTGACTTAATGCTATATGCATAGGTTGCCTTGTACATGTCCACAATGTACCGTTGGCTTGCAAAGGCATGAGGATTTAACCTTGCATGATGAGTAGCCCTCCTGGCAAGTTCGCAAGGTGGTCCAAAGATCTATCAAATCCCCACAAACACAAGATTTTTTGTTGAGGCTCACAGGTAGTGTGGATCTCCCATCAACAACATCATACTCACCCTCTGAACTCAGGTAAGCTACACATGTTCTTGAGTCACTTGAAATCACCTGCAACCTTTTGATCATGTTAGGGAACATATCTTCTCTCTTCCACTCTTGACAAGCATGGCTCCTTGTGGCCATCCTCGCCATTGTCAATCTCCTAATGCCTGCCAACATCAGAGTTGTCAGTATGTGTAAAGTGCATAGTCACTTAAAATGGAGATGTGTGTTTGTGTTTTTTACCTTCTAAGAGGGTGAGTATAGGTCTGCACCTATCAATGCCAATGATGGTATTAAAACTCTCAACAAATTTGGTTTTGTTGACATCACTTTGGACAACTGGCTTGAAAGTATGCTTTGACCATGTGGACTGCTCACCAATTTCAACAAGCCAATTAGAGCAAGTGGGTTGGTCTTCTGTAGAGCCTCCATTCCTTTTCTAAAAGTGAAAGGTGAGTATGCTCCAGTTTCCTTCCAAAAGTGGTTGACCATCAGTGGACAAGGAAACTTCCTCTTTCAATTTTTAGCAAGGTGTCTAGCACAATACCTTCTGTCCACTTTGGGCCGCAAATTAGCTATGGCCAGATCAATGCCCTGTTGTGACACATTAGTTGCAAATCTGTGAGTTACTTTGTAATAAAAAAACCATAAATAAGAATAATACAAATAACTTGCACTTACTTTCATCATATCACAGATAATGCACCATTCATCTCCTCCTCCTCCGGTATCCAGTATTGTTTTAAGATTTCATATGTAGAACTTTCAAGATTCTTCATCTTCACTAGATACTACAGCCCATGCAAATGGAAAGATCTCATTGTTTGCATATAGGGAAACCGATGATAGTAGTACACGTCCATAATTACCCTTTAGGTGAGCCCCATCCACCCCAACCAAACTCCTACAACCAGCAAGCACTCCATCCAAGGCACCTTTGAATAAGATGAAAATTAAAACAAAAGCAAGAGGCCTCTAGTGGATTCCATGCACAATTTGCAGTTGAATTAGGGTTGATACACTTTATTACTTCACAATACATAGGTAAGAAACTATAGGAAGTGTCATGCTCCCCCCATGTACTTCCATTAAAACTTTGTTTCTTACCCTGTACAATGTGCTTTGACACATTTAAACCCCATATTGGTCATACAAGAGCTTATTTAATGCCTTTGCAGGATGTCATTGTTAGCTCTTATATCCTCAAGTAAAACCCTAGCAGCCCATTTCACATTAACTACAGGATTTCTTGTCTCCAACCCAATGCAAGTGTGTTCATCACTCTTTATGGATTTAATGGACCAAGTCATGTCATCAGAGAGTTTACCAGCATGTAACCTCCATTCATAGTTAAGGGATGAGCATATCACTGTATATTTGCAACTGTTTGCCTAGTAACAATGACTGAAAACCCACTTTGGATACAATAATCTCTAACAACATCTCTTAGATGTTATTTATCTGTGAACAGTTGCCATGGCTTAAGTACTATCTTCCCCCTCATCTTTATACAATTGTCCATTGTTGTATAACTTAAGAAAGTAATTCTCAACATCATCATTATCATCATCCCAACACTTCTCTTGTTGGTCAAAATTATCATTGACCATAAATCCATAATCATCATCTGACATCCCCTCACCTTCATAAATTACACTTTCATTAGTGTCATCATCCTCCCCGCTGTTGTTAGTTTCATAAGGATTGTATGGTTCATCACTCTCTGAAAAGACATCCTCTAAAGGTTCATCATCAGCTAATGAAACAGTAGTAGGTATTCTCCTCCTCCTCCCATCAGTGTTATCTGTGTTAGGTAGGGATTGCACATGTGGGTTCTCAATGCCCTTCCTGAAAGCTGTTGTTTTGGGTTTTTTGTTGCATAGGAGGTGAAGGTTGTATAGGGACCTCAACTACAACAAATTTGTTAAACAACAAGTGTGGTTATTGGCCTTCTAGTGAGAGTTGTTTGTTAGACCTAGGGCTTCTCCTAAGGACCAACTCTTGACTGCCAATCTCACAAGGGCTATCAATAATCTTCTTTTTCCTTTTGTCTTTAACTAGTTGTTTCACTCCCCTCTCACTAACCTGATCCTTCCTTTTGTCCTTCACTCCCCTTCTTTTAGGCATCATTCTCTCCTCTACTTGTATGTCTAACCAAGTCTCATCCTTGTTTATGGTGTTGAAGGTCTATGCATTAATTAATTGAAGTGAGGGAGTGATGAATTTGTTACTTCTTCTAGGGGTAAGCTTCTTCCTTGGTTCAACACGTATGTAGGGTGGTGTTGATTATGATTGGTCCAGTGGTGGGCTTAGTGGGATATTAGTGTCAGTAGGTTCAGTAGGTTCAGTAGGTTGGGAGTTCATAGGTTCAATAGGTTCATTAGTTATGGCTGCTCTCTCTTCTCTCTCTTCCATTTGGGTTGTCCTTAGAGACAATGCAGATTTGATCAACACACTTGGTTTCCTTGTCTCTCCAACCCAAATGTAGATCTCTTTCTTGTTAAAACACACCAAACATATTTAACAAGTTCTTATCATTGTCTATTTGAACATGTTTCATGCAATGAAGGTAAGTGAATGTAGTATAATTGGGACATGCAAAATTTTCCTTGTTTGCGTTTTCCCAATATTCTAATGCTAGGTCAATCAACATGACCTTGTTAAAAAACGAAGATGATTCAGAGGTGAAATCCAATACCTGAAGATGATTCAAAGTTAAAAAACGAGACTTTGTTCAAAAGGAACCAAAAAATTCCATATTCTTCGAACTCGAATCCTCTTCGAATGCAACTTCAACCCCTTTCTATTTTCCCTAAATTTTGTCCTAAAATTGCGAAATTATGCTCTCTTTCTTGTTAACTAAATGGGTTTGTCAATTTCTCATCGCATTTTCCCCTAAGTCTGGGTAAATGATTTCTAGGTTGATCTAGAGAGAAGAAGGAAGACAAAGAGATGGAATAGGAGGGAGTTCTTTTGCTCCTTACTGGTGCAAAATTGGGGTGGGGTAAACTAATTACCTAGGATAAACCCCTAACTAACGTTTTTTAACACTAATTGACGCTTCTCATTAAATAATCCTATATTATTAAGACATTGATTAATCTCGGGCTACAAGACATATTAACCCATAAGAAAATATACCAAAGAGAAAAAACAATAGTACAGAGCTACCAGAAAGAATTTTCCATGTTCTTTTTATAATATTATTTTTATATAACTTTTACAAAGAGATAATATGAGATATTAATAGTCAAAGTTGTGCGTTGACAAGCGTGAAAGTAAATTTGTTGTACGTTTTAAAAACATAGTTCAATATACAGACAATATCTATTTGACTAAATTTTATTTAGCTAAGAGCTTGTTTGGTTCACCTTCAAATACATGGGAAATTAGAATTCCTAGGAAGTAGGTATATGTGTTGTTGTTTGATTGGACAAAACATGGAAAGTAGAACTTCCTAGGAAGTTTTATTTCGTACAAAATGGAGGAAATAACTGACCTAGGCCCTCCTTAGCTAAGTTGAAATTCCCATGGGAAATAGAATTTCCCATGTTCAACCAAATAAAAAAAAGTACTTCCTAAAAATGAAATTTCAAGGGCAATGCAAATTCAAGGGAAGCTATACTTCCCAACTTCAACCAAACGACCCCTAAATAAGATAATATCAGCAACATGGCCCTACAAAAGTGATGTTACCAAAGTAACTATAGTTTTTGCCGATACTCAGAAGTGTTGAAATAATAGTACTACTTGATTTGGTAGTCGCGACGCAAAGGTCCAACGGTTACAATGGTGAAGTTAATTGGTATGGAAGCGATGATTTTTAAGTTTTTTTTTTTTTTTTTGGAAGGAAGCAATGATTGGGTTGAAGCTATCCTATCAAAAGATTATCTAAAAGAAAAAATGACATTCCTTAATCCATACTCCCATTGTTTGCTCTTCTAGTAACAATCAGACTAACATCCCACGCAACAGTCCAGCTCGTCTACTCATCTAATTATTCTATGCGTCCTAACTTATAGGTACAACACTCGCTTTTGGCACATCTTTTAGGGGAAGATAAAAATATGAGTAAGGTGTAGAGCCCAATTATAGAGAAAAAAAAGGATGGTAGAGCGGAAAAAAAAAATTACCAATATATATATATATATTTATTAAAAGGCGTTCCTAAATAAGAAACGGTCCCACGTGACGCTCTTCTTAAGGGAGTTTTAGTTCATGTAATACATGTACAAAAATATTAGAAATTGCATAGTATATGTTTCAATCTCGTTACCTCAAGTTAATATACTAAAGTTTTAGGCACTAAACCAAATTTTATTTAATTTTTTCATTTTAAAGTACAATATTAATAAATAAAAATTTTCCTTACCAATCCGGACCTAATAACTAATTAATATATAGTAACCAGATTAGGATATTTTTTTTAAAAAAAAGTACCAACTTGAAATATAGAACTGGAGGGTATACTATTTTACAATTGTACAGTGTTCTGGACTGAAACAATCATTCAAGCTAAACAGCCGCAACTTGAAATGTGATAACACTTCCACGTAAACTTATAATCCTACAATATACCTGCTACTTTTTTTTACTTAATAGATGATGATAATAATTATGATGGCCAAATGCTGTAGTCCAAACCACTGATGTTAACAACCATATACAGGTAAGAGTATAGCACTTCAATAGTGGTGGACACTCGACAAGTCTAGTAATATAAGAACCAAGGTACCTTGGTCTAGTGGTAAGATTCCCACCTTGCACCTTGTAACTAGGAGGTTCAACTTCGAACCCTGCCACTAGGGTCTTGAGGGTGGGATTTCACTTGTCCTCCCCCTCCCTTCCATGGGCCTCGTCTCAAAGTTGGATTGGATCTAATCTATGCGAGGTTCGTGTTTCATAGGATCTTTCTCCTTACCATATTTTGCTTATAAGATAATGCCATGTCACCTATATTAATGACCATAGAGCAAATCTTACTCTGCCTCCATTTTGAGTCATTGGAAATTTCAGTAACGCTTTGATATACTGGGCAATGATCGCTTCTGCTTTCTGTCATGGTATAGCCTCAAGATTACTGCTGCAGTCTCTTCAATGGCTCTGCTAGTCACCTCTGTCAAACATTAAACAGGTAATCAGAATATGGTTCAAATGCTGAAACATATAGATCACTGAAGACAAATGCATATCTTTCTATTCTACAACAGCTTTCAGTCAACCACAAAATAAAACAATGCAAATTTACACATCCAAAATAACTGGACAATAAGTGTACTTAATACTTACCGATTACAGGCCAGCTTGGATTTTGTGCAAAAATTTTACCTGCGTGTTCTAACTCCTTTTTCACGTAACCCATCTGTGAGTAGTTGTGCATCTCATGTTCAGCAATCCCCAGAGTCTTGGCTCGGGACTTTCTTATTGTTTGCAAGATCATCGGATCAATGGTCAAACCAAAAACTTTATCAGGGTCCAATTCAAACAGAGTTTTTGGCAACTCCAAACCCATTACAATTGGTACATTTGCTACTTTGTATCCTTTTTGTGCAAGGTAAATTGACAAAGGAGTCTTTCCTGTTCGAGAGACACCAGTAAGAACAATATCAGCCTTATGCAAATTCTTCGGTAGAGCCCCATCGTCTTGTTTGATGGTAAACTCAACAGCTTCAATCCTTTGGAAGTAATCCTCACTTAGGAAATTTGTGCCTCCCGCCCCGCGGGGAAGACCTGAAGGTGAAACACCAAGATGAGAAGCAATTGCCTCAGTAATTGGGCCCAGGATATCGGTGCATGGTACACCCCATAATTGACAGGCTTTTCTTGCAGCATCACCCATTGAAGGATCAGCAAGAGTATAGACAAGAATAGCATCTTCTTTTGCAGCTTGCCTCACAATTTCTATTAGTCGATCAATGTCATCTACCTGCTCAAGTATCAAGCACACAGAATTAGGAAGCTAAATGAAGGGATAAGAAATAAAACTTGGCCAGTTTTTAGAAGTTGTGAGCAGCCAAACCACGGGCAGAAAGCATGTCTTCAGCCAAAGTTTCAAAACACCACCAACAAATGGGAGAGCAAAGGATAATAAAATCAGATTTTGGTTTGAGATAAATATGATACTTGCACACACCATTTCATCTCAAGCACCCGTGTCGGTTACTCAACACTCACGAACATCAGATATGGACACTAGACACCTCATCTTGGACAATATACATGCCAGAATTTCAAATAAAGCCCATGTCAGAGACTTGGAACAGAATCATGCCAGACATGAGTGATCCATAGCCTAATTTTACTTCAAAAGGATGGTTCAATACACATTGCAAAATCTGAATGGAGAAACTAGTTAAAATATTAATGACGCAGGTTAAGAAACATGTCAAAATCCGTCTGCAAAGACTTGACGGAAACTAAAAAGGTGCCAGAATACGCGAAATGGTGTTCCTAATGACTAATTCAGTGATTTGATTCAAATCACTCAATTAGCTATCAAATCACTCAATGATGAATGACTCCAAGAAAATCATGCTGTTTGGTAGGCTGTTATAAAGGGTAGTGTTGAGATAAGCCTTGTTATCAGCACCAGTATTTTACTGTCATTATAGCTTTCTAATCCTTAAGGCCTTAGGACATCTGTTAGTATCAAAAGCCCTTTATTGTCTGAGGCTGTAGTTTTGTCTGTTTGTGGAAATACTACTGTGCAGGTGTCATGTCATCAGTGGCTGGTTATTTGTGACCTAAGGATCCACAAAGGAGCCGCCACTATTCGAAGTCTGTAAGCTCATTGTGTAAGGCAGATTTGGGGGCACAAAGCAAAACCAGAAAAGAAAAAGAAGAAAGAATTCGGACGGAGCTAATCTTGTTTGCATTGAATGATGTAGCTTCATGACAATTTCATTTATCATCATGGTATCAGAACTACAGGTGCGAATTATAACTTCTTCTGTTTAATTCTAACTAAATTCTCTTTTCTTGCTTCTAAAGTGTGCTGCTTTGAGCTGATGTTGTATTGCTTGTTCAGTAAGGAATATTTCAGCTTTATTATTGCTGCTAATCATTAAGTAGTAATTTATGTTGAAAAACCTGTCTTTAAATATGGCACCTGGAATAGACTCCACCCGTCCTCTATACCTACATCCCTAAGATGGAAGTAACTCCATTACAGTTGAGAAACTTCAAGGCTCCTCAAACTTTAGATCTTGGAAAAGATCCCTAAAATTTGGCTTAGCTTCTAAAAGAAAGCTTGGTTTTGTGACTGGAAGTGTAAAGAGATGCAACTGATCCTGTGAAGCAGACAGCTTGGGATACCTGTAACAATATGGTAATTTCTTGGATAACAGGGAAAGTTAATGAACCTGTTATGAAGTTTGTTATGTTTCTTAGCAGTGCTCATCACATCCGGACTCAGCCGTCAGCAAAGATTTTATGTGAGCAATGGCTCAAGAAAGTATAAGCTCAATAAGGATCTGTATGAAACAAAGCAGGAAAAGGCAAGACCATAACAGACTATTACATAGACACGAGAGGCCTTTGGGAGGAACTTGAGTTCCACAGCAATCTTCCTCCCATAACCACAGTGACAAATGAGATAAACTCATTCATTAAAGATGTGAACGAACAACATGAAGAGCAAAGACTATTTCAGTTTTTTAATAGTCAAAGGAGCCACACCTTGATGAGCCCTTTCCCCACTCTGGATGTAGCCTGCTACTTGCATCAAGAGGAGAGCCAAAGAAAAATATTGAAACCAGTTAAAGAAGAGAATGAATCAGTGTCTTTGATGGGTGAAAATAGTGACATGACTTCTGTTGAATGTGGAAAGTATGGACATACCAAGGATAAATGCTGGAGAATAGTGGGACATACAGCTAAATATCCAAGGGCTCAAAGAGATAGAAAGGAAGAATCAAGAGATTTTGAAGATAATAGTAGTGGTAGATGGAATAGAGGTGGCAGGCATAGTAGAGAAGGACTGCTGCTAATGCCAAGATTAGCAATGCAGATTGCAGTTAACAGCTCATGCTGGGAGCAAACCACTATCAGTCTCACTGCTCAACAGCTTCAGCAGTTGATGAAGCTATTACCAACTCCATCAAAAACTTCTGATTGAGATATACTTACGCTGGTACGCTGAGGTGTAACTATGCATGTGTTGTGAAGGTAGAGTAGATTATAGACTCAGGGGCTTCAGATCACATGACTGGTAGTTTGAACATGTTGATCAAGGCGACTCGGAGTTGAAAGGAGCAGAAAATTAATCTTCCAACAGGAACGACAACAGTCATCTCTCGCACTCAGATGTAATTCTTAGAATGATGTAAAGCTCAAGAATGTACTATATATTCTCACCGTTAATGTATTGTAAATGCAGAAACTCACTAAAGACAATGATTAGAAGGTGGACTTTCACCTTGAATACTGTATGATACAATAAAAAAATCAAGAAAGGTGAAAGGAGTTGGACAAGCACTCCATGGCTTGTAATAACTTGTGAATCAGCCTATGGAAGTACTATTGAAGAAATGAGAAAAAGGGAAGCTTGCAAATGAAAGAGAACAAGAAAGACATCAAGAATGTGAAAGCAATAAGTGGTGATAGTCATCTGAATCTTCCTAGCACAACGGCCAATGCTCCAAATACAAGCATCACAACTTTATGGCACTGGAGATTGGGACATGCTCTTGTTCAGAGGATCAGCAAGAACAAACCTTCATGGATTCAAGGAGAAAGCAGTGATGTGTGCCTAACGCCCTAACCTGTCCCCTAGATAAGTTCACCAAATTTCCATTCAACTCAGTGATTCCAGAGCTTCAAGGATCCTAGAGTCAATCAACATAGACGTCTGGGAGCCCTAGAAAGTTGCAACTACACACAATCACAGATACTTATTTATAATGGTGGATGACCATAGTAGACTGACATGGGTTCATCTACTTAAACACAAATCCTTTCAAGCAATCCAGAACTTCGTGAACTTGGACAAAACTCAATTCAATGCTTAAATGAAGTAGATGACCATGGTCTTGAATTTGATGATAGGAAGTGCAAGCCAATATTTGCATGCATGGGAAACATACAGTAGACCTCAAGACTAGAGAACCACATAAACATATTGGAGACAACTAGGGCTCTCAGATTTCAAAGTGGCCTTCCCCTTGAATTTGGGGAGATTGTGTGATGTGTGTTGTGCACATCGCCAACAGACTTCCTTCCGCAATTCTGAACAAACAGACTCCATGTGAGATACTTCATGAAACTCCTCCTAATTACAAGCATCTGAAAGCTTTTGGTTGTGTAGGGATGGCAAGTAACCCATGTAAAGTCAAAGAATTTAATGCAATAGGGGTCCCTTGTGTGTTCCTAGGATTTCCTCATACTCAAAGAGGATTCAAGCTTTTGAATCTCACAATTAACCTTAAATTTGTGAGTAGAGATATGAAATCTACGAAAGCATCTTTCGTTATAAGTTGTTTCATAAAACTCCTGAAACGAGTCCTCGTAGGCAAAAGTGAAGATGCCACCCATCTCGAGAGAGATATTGAGCTAAGGTCTAGCAGGGTTTATGAGACACCTACTTGGCACCAAGACTACATAACTAGTAGCTCTTGTACTAGTGGGCCTGATAAAATACAAAATACAGTTGAAACCACTATTAGTGGTGCCTTCTCATGTTCCTTGTTTCAAACTCATAAACAATCTGAACACACAGGATTCAAAGAAGCTGTTAAGCACCCAAAGTGAGTAGAGGCTATGAATGAAGAATTGAATGCCCTAGAGGAGAATCAGATGTGGGATATAACTAATAAAATACAACTCTGATGGAAGCATAATTAGATACAAGTCCAGACTTGTAATTATGGGAAATAGACAGAGATATGGTGTAGATTATAAGCAAACATTTGCTCTTGTAGCTAAAATGGTCGCACTCATGTCTTCATGCTGTTGCATTTAGAGAAAGTTGGCATTTACATCAAATGGATATTAAAAACGCATTGTTACATGGTGATTTACGAGAAAATGAGTACGTGAAGTAGGCTTAAGGTTAGACCATGATCACAGACTTAAGGTTCAGCAAGGAGGAGAAGAAGATACGCGATGAAAAAAGCGGCAAGTGTGCAAGCTTAACAAGTCACTCTATGAACTTAAGCAAGTAAAAAGGCAATGGTTTGCCAAACTAAGCAGTGCCTTGAAGTAACATGGATTCAATCAATATTAGTCGGACTATTTTCTCTTCACCAAAGGAGAAAGACTCTTTTATGGTGATCTTGGTCTATGTTGATGATCTAATACTAGATATAGTTGTCAAAGTACATGTCCTCAGCAAATTCATGCATTATTCTACCAACATTCACCTTCAATCTCCAAAAAGGGTGTTAAGGTACACAGCGGCCAGCAGGTTCTCCCACTCAAGACATACTTGTTGCCAACAAGTCAACTGCTCACTTACAAGCTTTCAATGATAGTGATTGAGGAGGGTGTGCTTCTACTAGAAGATCAACATCTAGGGTTTGTACCTCCTCGAAAACTCTCCAATTTCATGGAAATCGAAAAGACAATGAGTGGTGGTGGCCAGGAGGAAGCAAATATTGGCCAATGGCTTTGACCCTTTGTGAAGTTATGTGGCTGAAGCCTACTAGAATGTACCATGACAATCAAGCTGTCTTGGCCATTGTAGCCGATCCAGTTCATCATGGAAAGACTAAACATGTAGACATTGACTATCATTTTACGATAGACAAAGCTCATGAGGTGTGATCACTCCTACTTACGACCCTTCTCCCTATTTAAAAGCATCAGCTTCTACTCTCCAAACTGATAGTTCAGTCTTAAGCCTTGTTATCAGCATAAGTACTTAACTGTCATTATACAGATACTCCCTTTTTTTAATTGTTATAGCCTTAATTCCAAGTTTCCAACATGATTTGGGGTTGGCCAGCAGAAATCGTTTTAATGTCGGAAGAAAAACTAAGGAAACTTACCCCGGAAAACAAGTGAGTACTAACGGAACAACCATGGTCAACTAAGCAATGGTCAAACTGCCCTAACGCCGCATTAACAGAATTCTCAGCCGTCCATCCTGTGCCGTCAGAAACCATGTAAATAGACTTTCCGTCCCGAGTTTCGCCGTCATCTTCTCTCTCTGAATCGGAGACAGCGTCGCCGGTTCGATCTTTCTCAACCGGAACCGCTGCTTGAACCGGATTTTCAACCGGGCGGTTCAATTTTCGGCCCGACCGTATTGATCGAGCTCTGGACCAGAGGTTTAGCTTCGCGCTTCCCTTTTGCTTCCGAGTTTGAGGTTCGGAAGGTCGGTCAGAGGAGAGATAAATGGTTGGGATTGAAAGTTTGGGTTCGGGTGTCGGGTCTCGGATACTGAAGCTAGTAGTAGCGGCTAACATTTTTGTTATTGTTTCTTCCCTTCGTTCAGACTTCAGACCATCAAAAGATAATAATTAAAAATACGAGAATTTGTCATCTTCTTCTATCTATTTTAATTGTTTTTAGGATTTTTTTGTTCTAAATTACCTTTAACTTTCAAGTTTTTATGAGAAATTATCTTATAAAAAAATTGTTGTCTTAAATTACATTACTTTTACAATTTTATTGTTGCCAATAATTTTTTTTTATAAGAACTGTAGTTTCTCGCAAAAACATGAAAGTTAAAGGTAGTTTAGGACAAAAAAATCTTTTTTTTTTTATATTCTGGAATTCAAAACATTATACTAAAACTTATTAAACTAGCACTAACGTTCATTTGAAAGTAAAACTATACTTTGGCTTATTTTTACCCCAATTTTACCATTTCAAATTTCTAGTTCAACTTTATCATTTCAAATTTTTACTTCAACTTTATCATTTCAAATTTTAACTTCAATTTTACGACTTTCAAACTCCACAACACGTAAAATCTATCACCACCAACCCATCAATATCTCCATCAGCAAACACAATAACTTTCGACGAAGAGGTAATCTTTTCCGGGACAATGATTATGGAAACGTTTGACCTGCACGTTTTTGCCATGGACAAAACGTCTGGTCTGGACGTTTTGTCTATGAGTCAGACATTAGGTTTAAACGTTTTACCCATGGAAAAAACGCCTTCACCAGACGTATTGTCCATGAGAAAAACGTTCAGGCCAAGCATTTGACACATGTAGAAAATGTCATGGCCAAACCTTTTGTCCCTAGGACAAACAGATCAGACGTCTTTTATAAATGTTATTTTATTTTATTTTATATATATATAATGAAATTATATTATCTTATAGATTAGTCTGATAGTAAACTTTCAAAATTTTGTTTTATATTATATGTTAAAATAACTTTATTTTAGTTAATTTTGTAATTAATAGTTTATTTAATTAAATTAATTTAATTTATAATCTAACTTAATTTATAATGTGTGCATAATGGTTAATTGATGATTGCTTCTTATAATTAACAATGATATCATTAATTTGTTTTGGAGTATGTTGGTAATGGGATCAATTATAACACGTATTTCGACAATAGCCCATAATTTCAAAGTCGTGATGTTGCAGCTAGTGGTGTAGGAATATTGCCATTGACATTAGGTTTTTCTTGATGATCAACAGTCACATTTGGATTGTGATCGTGGCAAGAAGAAGGAGTCTCGTGATTTCAGCATAACAATTAGAGAAAAAACAAGAGAAAAGGATGTGTGTGTCAATTTAGGTTGTTCCTCGTCACAAGAAACTATTACGCCTATTAAGTAGTCAGAATTAAGGTTGAACATGGGTTTGATAACCACCCAATGTTGTTATACCCGCTGGGACATCGACAAATCAGCGGTCTTAGTCCCTCCGCCAAGAAGGTTGTTGGAGAATTAAGTACATCCCATGTAAAACCGCAACACATCATGAAATCCATCAAGGGTTCATCTTCCGTCTTTGAAGTCAAACATGAGGCACATATACAACTATAGACATGCATTTACAAAGGCGAAATCAGAAGGCAGAAATGCAGCCCAACAATTTCTTCATCAGGTTGTTGAAACATGAAAGCAAATACCTTGACTAGATTAAATAATTAATATTTCTCCACAAGATATATAAAAATTAACTTGACAATATTTTGGGATTTTATATTTTTGAAAATAAAAACTATACAAGACCTAAGTATTCAGCATCATCAAAACATGGAATACAACAATATTTCCACTTTTTGATGATGGCAAATATAAGGCATATAAAAATATTGAAATCAACAAAAATTAACAAAATAAAGTAAAATAAAGCAAAGCAAAATAATCAAGAGCTAAGACTTCTAAAAATAAGACAAAATCTAGAACTAAAAAATAAGACTAAACTAATTAGTTTTGAAAACAAGGTAATTAGAAAAGTCAAAATGCATAAGAAAAGTCAACAAGCATCACCACAAAAACTAAGGAGACTAGGATTTTTTTTATGTGCCACTTCACTTCCCCATTTGTTCATCATCAAAAACATCTACGCAACCAACAGTATTCTAAGAGTGTATCAAAGACAACAATGTCAAATGAAAAGTTTCCCAAACTGATAATAATGCTAGCCATTCAAACATTTTAATGATGATGCAATAGCAAGATAAAGCATTGAGTCATGAGGTATGCACAAGATGAGTTCAATGAAAAATGAGGGAAAGAAGCACATAAGACAAAAAGATAAGCAATGAAAGGAAGTAAAGAGATAAAAGATAAGCAGAAAATGTTGTGATAAACACATCCAAATGATAATAAAATTAAAAGTAGCAACAACAAACCACCATTGTTTAAAGTACAACCCAAAAACCAAAGTAATATTGTTCTAATAGATTAAATGGAAGGAAAGGGGATTAGGGATTGGGGTGAACAGAGAAAGAAGAAACAACATTGACAATATTCTCTCTCGCAACAGCTTCTCCTCTCTTGACAGCTGCTAAGATTTGCTCCTGTTGAAGATCAACTCTAGCTACCCCGGCTTCAACACCCTGAATCCTAGTGTGGAGAAGGGACAAAGACTCCTGAACATAATGCAAAATCCAATGAAGACCAGTGGTGGAGAGAAGTGGAAAATCCACAATTGTAGATCCTGGAGAGACTAGATGATCTAGTGACACCCTGACCCTAACCCCTTGGAGACTTAGACTCTGCTAGTCTCTGATTCATTCGAACTGACCTGGGTTCCTTTTGATCCCAGACTCTCCCTTTCCCTTAGGTTCCTCAGCCTCATATTCCAACTTGCCATCATGTACCCTCAACTTAAGCCTAAAAAGTGTATCCTTATTGAGGTAGTTCTGAGGCTCTAGATCAAATGAGGGACTGGCAGGAAGTTTTATTTGGTTATTTTGGAGAATGACAGAGATGAGGTTACCATAACCAATTTATTATTTTGTGAGATGTAGTAGGAAAGATGAGAAATCATCAAAGCAAGAAAGTTTATTTTTATATTTTTAGCAAGGCAAAACATTAAAGAAAGGACCATGAGACTCGCTTGAGTCCTCTTGGAGGTTCTTGGCAAAATGAAGCGCCAAACTAATTGAAACATAAATTTGTGAAAAGAAGAAAGATCTTTTTGATCTAGGGACTTGTCAACAGGAGCACCACCAAAGTAACCTAGAATGGTGGCGCTAGAAGCCCCATTCACATTCAACTTAGCCCTACCCTTAACATACTCATTGTACCCTTCATTTGGTACTTCAAACCACTCAAATAACTTTTTCTCACAGAATTTTACCAATTTTCCATTAACAACACTAATGCATAAACCCTCATTATTTTTAAAGCTTGAAATAAACTCGCTCATCTCACATTCATATAAACCCTCATTAAAGCTTAACACCTTAGCTCATTTTTAAAGTTTCACTATATCAAGAAACCGACCCCACTTGATTTTCGTGCAGCAAAAAAATTAACACAAAACCCTATGATGTATTTAGAAGACTTAGACTTCTCACCACGCTTAGTCGGAACCAAAATTTCTTTTTGTTGCTCTCTTGAAGCATGATCAATTTCTTCTTCCTTCTTTGGAGAAATCACGTCATTTGTCGTTGAATTATCTTGAGAACCCAGGGAATCTTCATTAGAATTTAAAGATTCATTCTCACTTTCGTTTTAATCTACCAGAGAAAAGATTTTTCAGCCGGAATTTTTTTTTGTTTCATTAGAGATTTTGCGTTTTGGTGCCATGGAAAGTTCGATGAAGTTGAGAGGTTTTGGAGAGAGAGAGACAGAGGTTTTGCAGTGTTGATGGGTTTGAGGTAAAAAGGTAAAAGTTGACGTATAAATTTGGTTTGATGGGATGGAGGCTTTTATGTGGAGTTAGATTTATGGGGGATAGTGAAAATATTAATGGTGAAGCGTTGCAAAAAATTATATGTGGGGGATGAATGAAGAAAGAATTTAATATGTGGAAAGAGAAAAATATGTAAAAAAAAAAATAAAAAAATGAAGTGGATATTTATGATCGAAAGAAAATAAAAGAAAATAAAATAATAAAAAAATAAACTCATGCAAGTGACATGTTCATACTATATGTACGTAAACCTTACCATATTGTGCTCAGGTATATGTGTGGACAATAAGGGGAGTATTATGAAGACCAATGTGAGTCCTTAACATTGGTTGTATGTTGTATGAAATAAATTCACAAACTTTTGTTGGCCATTTAGAGTAATTTTGTGACTTAGGATTTCATTAGAAGCAACATATTCAATGAATTCTAATGATCCCTAGCTCTAAGTGAATTTTCTCAAACTTTTCTCCAGGAAGTGGTTTGGTCAAAATATCAACAATTTGATTTTTTGTGGGACAAAACTCAACTTTAACAAGTCCTTTTTCAACATTGTCCTTAAGAAAATGATGCCTAAACCTAAAGTGGTGTACTAGATCCTTGGAAATACAGATAACACTAGTATTATCACAATAAATAGGAACACACTTGAATTTTATGCCGAAGTCTCTTACATGTTGCTTGATTCAGAGGACCTGGGAACAACATGCAATAACATCCACATACTCTGCCTCTGCGGTGGATAGGGCAATAATACTTTATTTCTGTGAGCTCCATGAGACCAAGCTTGTTCCTAGTTACAAGACTATATTTGATGTGCTCTTGCGATTTATGAAGTCTCTAGCATAATCAACATCCGAGTAACTTACTAGATCAAATACCTCACTTCGAGGATAGAACAAACATTAGTCATCGCTTCCTTTCAAATACCTAAGAAGTCTCTTAATTGTGCTTAGGTGAGATTCTTTGGGATTTGATTGGAATCTAGCGTATAAACCAACACTAAAAGCAATATCTGGCCTACTTGCAGTTAAGTAGAGTAAAGAACCTATCATACCTCGGTATTGCTTTTCGTTTACACACTTACCATTTGTATTCTCCTCCAACCTTGTCCCTGTTCCTATGGGAGTATGGTTGGTTTTGGATTGTTCTAGTCCATACTTTTTCAGCAATTGCTTGACATACTTCTGTTGATGGACCATTGTCGCTCTTTCGACTTGCTTGATTTGCTAGCCTAAAAAGAAGTTCAACTCACACATCATGCTCAATTCGAATTCCCTACTCATAAGATCGATCAACAAACTCCTTACAAACAAAATCATTTTAGTAGCACCGAATATTATATCATCTACATAGATTTGGACTACTAGTATGTCTGTTCCTTTTGAACCTAGGAACAGGGTCCTATAAACTTTTCCTCTAACGAAGTCATGAGAAAGTAGGAATTTTGACAATCTTTCATCCATGATCTAGAGCTTGTTTTAACCCACTGAAAGATTTATCAAGCTTATAGACCTAATTTGAAAGATCCAGATTTCAAAAATCGGGAGATTGTTCCACATAGACGTCTTCTAGTAAAAAGCCATTTAAAAAGGCACATTTGACGTCCATTTGATACAACTTGAATTCCATAAATGCAGCAAAGGCAATCAAAATTCTTATTGCTTTTATCCTAACTACATGAGAAAAGGGTTCATCAAAGCCAATACCTTCTTGTTGATTGTACACTTTGGCTACGAGTCTGGCTTTGTTCCTCACAACATTCCATGCTCATCAAGCTTGTTCCAGAAGACCCACTTAAGTCCGACAACTTTCTGGTTTTTCGGCTTGGTCTTCAGGTGCCAGACCTTGTTCCTCTGGAACTCGTTGAGTTCCTCTTACATAGTATTGATCCAATATGATCTGTAGGTTCTGACATAAATAGAAAGGCATGAAAAGCACAAAAATTCTTTATTTGGGATCTCGTTTGAGTTCCCTTTTCTATATCACTTATGATAAGATCTAAAGGGTCAGAATTTTAATGTTTTCAAGGTTTTGGATCAAATCTCCTGGATGCTTCTGGAGTTTCATGAGGTAGTTGAAGTTTTTTATCTTCTTGTGGTTGAGGAATTCCTCCTTATTCTTGAGTTCCTCCTGTTGCTTGTTCCCTCTGAGTATTAGGCTTAGGGTTCTCGGGTTCGGGAACATGCTTCTGCTCTTTTCCTGCAGAGGTTAGCTTCTCATCATAATGATTTGACTCTTCAGGTCAAGTCAAACCAATTTCAAAATTATCATTAGAACTCGGTTCCTGCAAGGAGTTAGTTTCATCAAAAATTACATGGACACTCTCCTCAAGACACATTGTTCTTTTATTGTACACTCGGTATGCATTCCTATTTGAAGCATATCCTAAGAATATAGCTTCATCGCTTCTAGCATCAAACTCCCCTAGATTGTCTTTACCATTGTTGTGAACAAAACATTCAAAATACGGAAGTAAGAAACATTTGGTTTTCTTCCTCTAAATAATTCATAAGGTGTCTTCAATTTTATTAGCCTCAACATGACACAATTGATAATGTAACAAGTTGTGTTTACTGCCTCAGCCCAAAAGCTCGTACAATGATCATCATTCTTGCCATGTCCTTCAGGGTCCAGTTCTTCCTTTCTACTACTCCATTTTGTTGTGGTGTTCTTGGAGCAAAGAAGTTGTGATCTAGGCCCTCATTACTGCAAAATTCATCAAACTTGGAGTTTTCAAACTCCTTACCATGGTCAGATCTTAAGTGTTTCAATTTAAAACCACTTGTTCGTTATATCTTTTTTGCAAAAGTTAAGAACTCGTCAAAGGTTTCATCCTTACTATGAAGGAAGAAAAACATGTAAATCTAGAGAAATCATCGACAATAACCAAAACATATTTCTTACCCGATCTATTTTGGACACGTACAAAGCCACACAAGTCCATGTGAAGAACTTCTAATGGACATTGCATGCTTACCATTTTCTTAGATTCAAAGGAGGATATTACTTGTTTGCTTTTGGCACATGGATCACAAACACCATGGTACATGGAATTAATTTTTGGTAACCCAACTACTAAGTCTTTCCGACTTAGATTATAAAATAGAGACAATCTGGCATGACCACAATGTTATGCCAAAGAAGAGGATCTTCTTCAATTACACTTAAACAAGTAAGACTGTTCCTAGGAACAAGGTTAAGATCAACCATATAGGCGTTTCCTTTCCATATTCCTTCAAGAATCTTGGTTCCTGTACTTTCATTGCTGACAACAATGACTCATTACTAAACTTCACTATATTGTCTTTATCACATAACTGAGAAATGCTAAGTAGACTATGCTTTAAGCCCTCGACCAAAAATACATTATAAATGGAGTGTGGCGGAGACTTACCAATTTTTCCTACAACTACTATATTACTTGTTAGGTTATCTTCGAAGGTCACAATTCCTCCATAGTAAGTTGAGAGTGAGACAAACCTTGATTTATCACCAGTCATATGCTTAGAACAATCGCTGTCAAGTAACCACATGTTGTTCCCCTCACTTTAGCTTGTATCCAAAGGAACTAGTCAGTGATAGGAACCCAATCCAGCTTGGGCTCCTTTGTTGGACTTAAATCATCCTTAGGTTTCCATAAAAATATTTGACATAAAAATAAAATATAAAATAATTCTAGATAAATATAAATAATAAGCTCATCACCTTAAAGTTCGATTACGTAAAACCCATTGTTGATCTATGAAGTGTGATGTGACGAGCATGTACCTTTTTTTTATTCGAAGCAGTCCACATATTGGTGGTTCTTACAATTCTACCATCATTCTGTGCTAATAAGGCCTTGAGAGAAGTCCTATCTTCATTATACATTCTCATGATGTCACTCCTAAAGATGATGTTTCTCAAAATCATCTTGAAAGAAGAATTAAGACTCTTCACAAACATCCTAAACCCAATGTGCTTCACAATAGATAAAGGATACTCATGTATTACTACCATACTTACCAATTCCTTCCTTCAATTATCTTGATCAATTTTTTTCATCTTTTTCCTTCTCCTTATGTTCCAAGGTTGTAGATCCATCAAGTTCGGTTTTCACCTTAAATTGTGTTTGACCAATCCCAAGTCTCAAGTGCTTTCCCGGAAAAACCTTTCATGCATGTTTAAGAAGATGTGAAGTTCCATTGGTCCCCTTGTAAGAGAGAAGGGAGGGACAATATTTGCACTTTGCCTTTGATACACCCTTAATAACAACCCTATCAAAAAATTCCCAAGCTTCGGAAGTCAATTTCTGTTGGAACATTTATAGGGTAATGGGTTTGAGACTCATATGGGTATGTACTAGAAGAGGAGGAGGTCTAGTATGCAAAAGGTTAGAGTGCATCAAGTGGTAAAAACTGTAATACCCCATATTTTCATGTATTTATTTATTAATTAAAATATTTATTTTCTAAAATAAATATTTTAAGCAAAGGGTATTTTAGCAATTTCACTCGTTTTAAATTATTTTGGCGGAAGATGGCGCCAAAATTGGATTTGTTAAACTTTTGGTTTTGAATCCTAGTCAAAATTATTCAAAAAACCAAAAAAAAAAAAAAAAAAAAATTTTTTTTTTTGGGGCCATTATTTTTGACGGGATTATGAAGTAAATGGGGGAGTTTTGTTTTTCAAATTTATGATGAAGGTTACAAATCTTGGTTTAATCTTCTAATTTATGGTGAAGGTTACAAACTCTTTAATTTTCAAAATTAAGTACTCTACCTATTCTACTCCTATAAATACCCACATCTTTAGTCATCTTTTCCACACAAAAACTTTGGAGAATCCATACTTCAAGGTTCTTCTTTCTCTTCTTATCTATTCTAGTTTTATATTTCTTATTCAAGTTCTAATTCTCTTTGGGTTAAGAAAAGAAAAAGATTTTCCATGTTTCTTACTCAAAAATATTATGCTCATGATAGGTTATTCATGTTTACATTCATGATTAAGTTCATGTGATAAGTTACTTATTAGATTTTTATTATTGGTTTGTTAGGAGATCGTTCAAGATTAAGACTAAGTGGAGATACTAGTATACTTTTTGTGCAAGATCAAGGTACGTTATGTAGCTAGATCTTGTAAAATGTGGTTTATATGATAAAGTTGTTTATTGATTTTATTGGTTGGATTGGTTTAGAAATTTGGTTTAAAATGGTTACAATGTTTTATTATTCACTCTTGAAAAAGTGAAAAGAAGGAATGATATTATCAATCATTTTATATAGAAGTTTTGTTATCCTTTTTGGAAAATTAAATTATTTTTACAAGGAAAGGTTGATTGGTTTTTATGAACTTTGAATGTTCAAAAAGTTGTTTATGAGGAAAGGAGGTTTATTCATGACTTACAAATATTATTATTATTTCCGCTTGATTAATATCAAGAGATTCAAAGTCCACTTGTTGGCAATTATAGTTACCCCTTGATATAGCTCCGTGATGGGATGACTAGCTTGGGGGTGTGCACACTTAGCAAAATAGAAGGGGAGATAAGAAGAGAATTGTTTTCAGGTTATTTTTAATCCAAGTTGTTTGGAAAGAGTTTATTCTTAAAAAGGTTATTCTTGAATTACTATTCAAGTGTTTGGAAAGAGTTTGTTCTTGTTGTTCTTGAATTATTATTCAAGTGTTTGGTAAGAGTTTGTTCTTAAAATGTTATTCTTGAATTATTATTAAGTGTTTGAAAATAGTTTATTCTTAAAGAGTTATTCTTGAATTTTTGGTTATGGAGTTTTCGAAATGAAAAATTATGACGAACTAACAAATGTGTTACTTATCTAGTACATTTCGTACTCAGTTTTATACTGACGCGTATTTTCTTTTTCCTATTTGGCTTTGCCCTGTTTACCTTTTTGGTAAGCAGATTTGCAGGTGAATTTTGGATGTGCATGGGAGCATACTAGGAAGGGGATCTTCACCTAGATTAGAATGTTTCATTTATTTTGAGTTTTGAGACAATATTTACTTTTATTAATAAAGAAGTATTATTATTTTTTGTTAAAGTCTTCCGCTGCAAGTTATTTTGGTTAGTTAGTAGTTGGTTGCCGAAAGCGTGGTAGTTACGTGGCGGTAATACTCCTAAATTACTCAAATATTTATTTATTAAATTATTTATTTAAAAGTGAGTAATTTGGGGTGTTACAAAGTGGTATCAGTTTTTCAGGTCTTGAAAAGATAAAAGTTGAACATTAAAATTGATGGGTAGACATAAGATGGGCATATAGAGTTTCGCATTTGCATTCCAAATTTATAATTTTATTTAGTTATTTTATTTTTATTTTTGACGATTTGTATAGATGCATCTTGCTAGTGCCACAAAAAGGTATATACATATTTATATTTATAATTTTATTTGGAAAGATGAAGGTGTAGATATGTTGGGGTGACAAGCTCTGTCTAGGATTAGGAAGGCTCTCCCCGACGCTGTGGGTAACTTTCTTACCTGGGAGCTATAATACCTTGGCTATTCTATATCTTGAAATCAAGTACACTTAAAAAAAAAATTTATGATTTTTTTTTTAAAATAAATATTTTAAGCCAAAGTGGTGCATCAGTACAAATCTTGAACTATATTTAGTTATCATATATTAGTATTACTCTTATGATATTCTTGTAATATCTCAATTCTTTTTACTTTTATATGATTGTTCTTGGAAGTAGAGGAAAAAATTTATGTTATTCCCTATGTATGGGATAAACAAAGAGGTCATGCTGCATTGGCCAGCAAATAGTAGTATTATGTGTATTATATTTCTTTTAATGAGTAATTTTGTTAACAGATGATTAACCATATGAGGGACATGTATTACTCTGAAGAACTTCTTTGGAAGGAAAAACGGTCCCTGATTTTATAGATGATATTGTTGAGGCCAGTGGTATTAATGCATTTGACTGGGAGCCATGGGTCAGTGAGGAACCCTACCAAATTCTGTTAGCCTTAATTCACCTTCCTCAGACACCCAAATACCAAATCCTCCATGATAAGTACGCTAATGTAGTCCTACCAACTGGGGAGTGGAAAGAGATAATCATGAGTTCCAGGGAGTTTGGTTAGCCACTATTCTTCATTTTGGCACCGATTAATGTATATAGAAATAGATGGAGCCCAAAGGGTGGGGATGCCATTGATATTGACCTACCTAGCCCAGTATCCACAATTTCTTCAGTTGATAGCATGGGATATGAAGGTTCATCTGAGCCTGATAGCCCAGAATATACCCCTCGAGAATACCCAGGCCAATATGATTATATAGGCTATGACGAGTTGGAGAATGTTATTGAGGCGGGCTACCCAGAGTTTGAAGTCTCCAGTAACCAGAGGAATATATAGTTTTGTTTCGGCCATGAAACGGCCTAGTTGTCTTAAGAATATTTTGATACACTCAAATGTTCTAGTAGTTGTTATGAATAAGGCCTCATATTTGGCCGTGATGTACGAAATGTGATTGCTATATTTTGAACTAGTTATATTGACATGGTTATTTATTGAATTGTTTGGTAGATAGACAGTAATTCTCTGAATGTTTATATATGTATATTTACTCAAACACTTTTACTCCTAGCAGAATGGCAGAAAGAAGGAGAAGGAGTATGGGTTCTATGGTTAGAAGGCTAGCAAAGATCACTGAAAACATCACTCAAGTGATAGCTAATCAAGAAACAAGCAGAGTGAGACTGATAGTTTTGGTGAGGTCTTTAAGAGGGTAGCAGCTGTCAAACCTCCGACTTACCATGGGAAAGAGGACCCAGCTAGCTTAGAAAACTGGATCCGAGAATTTGATAAGCTTTTTGATGCCATAGTGTGCCCTGAAAACCTTAGAGTTAATAATGCTGTTTATTATTTGAGAGATGAGGCAGACCTCTGGGTGGAAACAACGAAAAGATGATCTTTTAGAGGATCCGAACTTTGGTGGGACGAGTTTAAAGAAGCCCTGAGGAGTAAGTTTTATCCTGCGTACTTAAGGAAGCAAAAGGCTATGGAGTTCACCAATCTGAGAATGGGGACTATGTCTGTTAATGAGTATTATAGCAAATTTTTGGAGTTGATGAGGTTCGCACCTGAGATAGTACCATCTGAGACTTTGAAGGCCCAAAGGTTTGAGCAAGGGTTAACCTTAACTCTCCAAAGTAAGCTAGGAGGAGTAACTTTTGAGACTCTTGATGAAATTTATGGTAGAGCTGCTCACTTATATGGGATTAAAGGAAGAGAGATTGAAGGGACTTCCTCTGGGGAAAAGAGGAAGTATAACAACAATGGGAACAACAAAATTGGAGATAAGAAGCCTAAGCCCAATGGTGGATTTAACCAAACTGAGAAAGATAATAGGTACCCTAGTCGGAAGCCTAATGGGAACCAAGGAATGGGAAGAAAGCTGAGAGAACCTTTTTCTGCAAAAGGTGTGATAAGAACCACCCTGGAAAAGATTGTCAAGGCAACTTGGTGACATGCCATTATTGTCAGAAATTGGGGCACCGTGAATATGAGTGCTTTAGAAAAGCTGGTGGAGAACCTGCAGTTAAACCTGACCCGAGTAGTAAGGCACCTCAGAATGATCAACAGAAGTTAGCTTCTTCCAATGCTGGTGTTAAACCAGGGATGGGAAATCAGTCTAAAGGCAGAGTTTTCGTCATGAACCGCCGTGAGGCTCAGAATGTTTCTGAGGTAGTAGTTGGAACCTTTTTCATTAATTCCTTGTCTGTCAAAGTGTTATTTGATTCAGGAGCATCTCATTCATTTATTTCTAGCACTTTAGTAGACAAGCTCCAGTTAAGCAGTCCAGTGTTTTTTCATTAGAAATTGCATTGCCATCAGGGGAAATGTTTAATTGTACTAGGTTGCATAGTCAAGTACCTTTAGTGATAGTTGGGGTGAACTTCCATCCGACTTAGTTGAGTTTGATTTGTCAGACCTCGATGTGTTTTGGGGATGGATTGGTTGGGAAGATTCAAGGCTCATATGATTGTGAGGCCCAGAAGGTGTCCTTAGTCGGTCCTAAGAAAGAAAGGGTGACTTATAGGAAGCTTGGGAAGGAGAAGGGAATGAAGATAGTGTCTGCGATGAGAATTCAATCTTATGTGAAGAAGGGGTGTCCGTTATTCTTATGTGGGTTCAGAGGATTGAAAAGGAAGATGAGAATAGGGAGATTCCAGTCGTATCTGAGTTTCCTGATGTGTTTCCTGAAGAGATACCGGGTATGCCACCGTTAGGGATCTTGAGTTCACCGTAGACTTGATGCCAGGAACCGGACCTATTTCAAAGGCTCCGTATAGAATGGCTCCAGCTGAGATGAAAGAGTTAAAAGTTCAGTTGGAGGAGTTATTGGAAAAAGGGTATATAAGACCTAGTTCTTCTCCTTGGGGTGCACCTGTATTGTTCGTGAAAAAGAAGGATGGTAGTTTGAGGTTGTGCATTGATTATCGGGAGTTGAACAATGTGACGATCAAGAATAAGTATCCGCTTCCGAGAATTGATGATTTATTTGACCAGTTGAAAGGAGCGGGAATTTTCTCGAAGATAGATTTAAGGTCAGGTTATCACCAATTGAGGATTGCTGAGGGTGATATTCCTAAGACTGCGTTTAGGACACGGTATGGTCACTATGAGTTTACAGTGATGCCGTTTGGTCTGACCAATGCACCTGCAGTGTTCATGGATTTGATGCATAGGGTTTTCAGGCCATACTTGGATAAATATGTGGTTGTGTTTATAGATGATATTTTGATATATTCAAAGGATAGGAGTTGTCATGAGCTGCATTTGAGGGAAGTTTTGTCCACCCTAAGAGAGCATAAGTTGTACGCCAAGCTCTCTAAGTGTGAGTTTTGGTTGGATGAGGTTGCATTTTTGGACATGTTATCTCAAAGGAAGGAGTTTCGGTGGATCCTACTAAGATTCAAGCGGTGCGCGAATGGCCAACACCGAAGACGGTGTCTGATATAAGGAGTTTCCTTGGGTTAGCTGGTTACTATCGAAGATTTGTAAAGGATTTCTCAAAGATATCGAGACCAATGACTAGCCTGATGAAGAAAGAATGTAAGTTTGTTTGGACTCCAGAGTGTGAGGAAGCTTTTTCGCGTTGAAGGAAAGGTTGACTACAACACCAGTTTTGGCTCTACCGATGAAAGCCAGCAGTATGATGTTTATAGTGATGCTTCGAAATTTGGGTTAGGGTGTGTATTGATGCAGAACCGGAAGGTCATCGCTTATGCTTCTAGGCAGTTAAAACCATATGAGGTGAATTATCCAACCCATGATCTCGAATTAGCTGCAATAGTGTTTGCTTTGAAGATATGGCGACACTACTTGTATGGGGCAACGTGTAAGTTGTACACGGATCATAAGAGCTTAAAGTATATTTTCACTCAGAAGGAGTTGAACATGAGGCAGAGGAGGTGGTTGGAGTTGATCAAGGATTATGATCTGAGATCCAGTATCATGAAGGGAAAGCTAATGTTGTTGCTGATGCATTGAGTCGAAAGTCGAGTCATTCAGTTAATGCAATGGTGCTGCCAAGTCAGTTATGTGTCGAGTTTCAGAAAATGTCATTGGAGGTACTAGAAGAAGGCGGTGTGAAGTTATTGGGTTCTTTGTCGATTCAACCCTCAATCTATGATGAGATTAGGGAGGGTCAATCAAAGGATGAAAATTTAGAAAAGATTCGAGAGAAGATCCGGGATGGTCAGGTGTCGGATTTCCAGATAGCCGATGATGGAGGTATTCGATTTAAAGGGAGGTGGTGTATACCAAGTAATAGAGAAGAGTTGAAGCGGAAATTAATGGAAGAAGCTCATAGCTCACCTTATTCAGTACACCCAGGTGGTGATAAGTTGTATAAGGACATGAAGAAAATGTTCTGGTGGCCAAACATGAAGCGAGAGGTAGCAGAGTTCGTGGCTAAGTGTCTCACATGTCAAAAGGTCAAGTTTGAGCACAAGAGGCCGCAAGGGAAGGTTCAACCTCTGGATATTCCGAGTTGGAAATGGGATTCTATATCAATGGATTTTGTGTCTGCATTACCAAGAACTAAGGCTGGAAATGATACAATTTGGGTAGTGGTAGATCGTCTAACTAAATCTGCAACTTTCATACCTATGAAGAATACTTGGTCGATGGATCAATTGGCTAAAGCATATGTGAAGTGGTGGTGAAATATCATGGTGTGCCTAAGGACATTGTTTCGATCGTGATTCACGATTCTTGTCCAACTTTTGGCAGAGTTTGCAGAAGGCTTTGGGTACTAATTTGTTAATGAGTACAGCTTTTCATCCGGCTACAGATGGCAAACAGAACGAACAATTCAGACTTTAGAAGATATGTTGCGATCTTGTGTTATGGAGTATCAGGGTTCGTGGGAGGATTTCTTGGATTTAATAGAATTTTCCTACAACAACAGTCATCATGCAAGTATTGGTATGGCTCCGTTTGAGGCTTGTATGGTCGGAAGTGTAGAAGTCCAGTCTGCTGGAATGATATTAGTGAAATGTGGTGCTTGGACCGAGTTCCTCAAGAGACGGTGAAGCAGGTGAAAGTGATTCAAGAAAAGATCAAAGCAGCTCAAGATCGGCAGAAGAGTTATGCTGATTTGAAGCGAAGGGATGAAGAGTTTCAGGTTGGGGAGAAGGTATTGTTGAAAATATCTCCAATGAAAGGGGTGATGCGATTTGGGAAGAAGGAAAGTTAAGCCCAAAGTATATTGGGCCATATGAGGTGTTAAAGAAGATCGGGAAAGTGGCATATAAGTTGAATTTGCCAAATGATTTAAGTCGAGTCCATGATGTTTTCCATATATCTCAGTTAAGGAAGTATATTCCGGATGTGTCTCATGTGCTGCAACCTGAGACCATTGAATTAGATGATAGTTTGACTTACGAGGAAAGACCTGTAAGAATCCTTGATAGTAAAGTTAGAAGTACTCGGACTAAGGATGTAAGATTAGTCAAAGTATTATGGTCAAACCATCAGACTGAGGAAGCAACATGGGAAGCAGAAGCGGATATGCGCAAGAAATATCCGGCGTTGTTTTCCGAGGTTAGTTGTCGAGTTACGGGGTCGTAACTCCTTTTAAGGGGGTAGAATGCGATAGAGTTTCGCGCTTTTTACTAGAGTTATTACTTTTAGCATATTTTTGAGTCATTATATGCATTTTAGACATGAGCATTTGAGTTAGAAACTACAATTTTAAATTTTAATCCATTTTTGGAAAGTGATTATGACTTTTTGTCTTGAGTTTCGAGGTCGAAACTTCTTTTAAGGGGGGTAGACTGTAATACCCCATATTTTCAGATATTTATTTATTAATTAAAATATTTATTTTCTAAAATAAATATTTTAAGCAAAGGGTATTTTAGCAATTTCACTCTTTTAAATTATTTTGGCGGAAGATGGCGCCAAAATTGGATTTGTTAAACTTTTGGTTTTAAATCCTAGTCAAAATTATTCAAAAACCAAAAAAAAAAAAAAAAAAATTTTTTTTTGGGCCATTATTTTGACGGGATTGTGAAGTAATGGGGGAGTTTTGTTTTTCCAAATTTATGATGAAGGTTACAAATCTTGGTTTAATCTCTAATTTATGGTGAAGGTTACAAACTCTTTAATTTTAAAATTAAGTATCTACCTATTCTACTCCTATAAATACCCACATCCTTTAGCCATCTTTTCCACACAAAAACTTTGGAGAATCCATACTTCAAGGTTCTTCTTTCTCTTCTTATCTATTCTAGTTTTATATTTCTTATTCAAGTTCTAATTTCCTTTGGGTTAAGAAAAGAAAAAGATTTTCCATGTTTCTTACTCAAAAATATTATGCTCATGATAGGTTATTCATGTTTACATTCATGATTAAGTTCATGTGATAAGTTACTTATTAGATTTTTATTATTGGTTTGTTAGGAGATCGTTCAAGATTAAGATAAGTGGAGATACTAGTATACTTTTTGTGCAAGATCAAGGTACGTTATGTAGCTAGATCTTTTAAAATGTGGTTTATATGATAAAGTTGTTTATTGATTTATTGGTTGGATTGGTTTAGAAATTTGGTTTAAAATGGTTACAATTTTTATTATTCACTCTTGAAAGTGAAAAGAAGGAATGATATTATCAATCATTTTATATAGAAGTTTTGTTATCCTTTTTGGAAAATTAAATTATTTTTACAAGGAAAGGTTGATTGGTTTTTATGAACTTTGAATGTTCAAAAAGTTGTTTATGAGGAAAGGAGGTTTATTCATGACTTACAAGTCATATTATTATTATTTCCGCTTGATTAATATCAAGAGATTCAAAGTCCACTTGTTGGCAATTATAGTTACCCCTTGATATAGCTCCGTGATGGGATGACTAGCTTGGGGGTGTGCACACTTAGCAAAATAGAAGGGGAGATAAGAAGAGAATTGTTTTCAGGTTATTTTTAATCCAAGTTGTTTGGAAAGAGTTTATTCTTAAAAAGGTTATTCTTGAATTACTATTCAAGTGTTTGGAAAGAGTTTGTTCTTGTTGTTCTTGAATTATTATTCAAGTGTTTGGTAAGAGTTTGTTCTTAAAATGTTATTCTTGAATTATTATTAAGTGTTTGAAAATAGTTTATTCTTAAAGAGTTATTCTTGAATTTTGGTTATGGAGTTTTCGAAATGAAAAATTATGTCGAACTAACAAATGTGTTACTTATCTAGTACATTTCGTACTCAGTTTTATACTGACGCGTATTTTCTTTTTCCTATTTGGCTTTGCCCTGTTTACCTTTTTGGTAAGCAGATTTGCAGGTGAATTTTGGATGTGCATGGGAGCATACTAGGAAGGGGATCTTCACCTAGATTAGAATGTTTCATTTATTTTGAGTTTTGAGACAATATTTACTTTTATTAATAAAGAAGTATTATTATTTTTTGTTAAAGTCTTCCGCTGCAAGTTATTTTGGTTAGTTAGTAGTTGGTTGCCGAAAGCGTGGTAGTCACGTGGCGGTAATACTCCTAAATTACTCAAATATTTATTTATTAAATTATTTATTTAAAAGTGAGTAATTTGGGGGTGTTACAAAAACGCATTGATAAACCAAGGGAGACAGAGGACTGGCCGCGAGTCGCGACAACCGTCGCGAGTCGCGACCAGTGGCCCGTCGCGAGTCGCGACTCGTCTTCTGCCTTGGAATGCGAAAAAATGCCTTGACGGCTATATATCCGTTGTGATGTTTCGTTGATCATTTTAATGACTTTTAAGGTCCTTAAATCAGTAGATTAAAGGCCTTTGATGAGTGATTAAGATGGGGGTTATGTGATTAACCACTCTAGTCAATGAAAGGTTGATTATGCTTATATAACCTTGGGATTCCTATGAGTGAGGGGTTACAAGAAAATCAGATTTTTTATACTCTAAAATACCTCTTACTTTGCTTAAGAGAAACCTTGCAATCTTCTCTTTAGTGTTTATCACAAACACAAAAACACAAGTTCTTGTTGATTCACTTAGAAGATCATCTAAGTGGATTGTTTCTCTCCATTGTATCTCATTAGTTATTTCGTGGTAACCCGGTGATCCTAAAGGGGCGAAATTAAACTAATAGGAAAGCGTAGTTTCCGTGCCTTGGAGTGGGATATCCGGTTCTCTCATTGATCACATCTAACAATCTATTAGTTTAATTTTCTCATTTCTTTTCGGATATGGCTCAAACACTCAAGGACATGACTATGAACTTCCAAAAGTTGGATAAGTTTGAGGGGGTGGGCTATCGTAGGTGGCAAAAGAAGATGCACTTCTTGTTGACCACTTTGAATGTGGTGTATGTTTTATCAACACCTATGCCACCACTCCCGGAAGATGGAGAGGAAGAGTCTCTTGAGACTACTAGGAAGAGGATAAAGTGGGAGAATGATGACTACATTTGTCGTGGTCATATTCTCAACTCTCTCACCGACCCGTTGTTTGATCTCTACCAAAATGTGGAGAGTGCAAAGGAACTTTGGGATGCTCTTGAGGCCAAGTACATTTCGGAAGATGCTTCAAGTAAGAAATTCCTTGTTAGTAATTTTAATTCTTTTAAAATAACTAATGATCGGCCTATTATGGAGCAATTCCATGAGGTCCATCATATTTTGAACCAAATAAGGTCACATGGTATGGTGATGGATGAGGCAATTGCGGTTGCCTCAATCATTGATAAATTACCAAATTCTTGAAAAGATACAAAACATCTTTTAAAACATAAAAAGGAAGACATGTCCATGGAGCAATTAGGAACTCATCTTCGTATTGAAGAGATGGGGTTAAGGATACTACTCCTAGTATTCCTAAGTCTACCGTTAACTTGGTAGAGGTTGGTGGGTCTAGTAAGACCAAGAAATCCAACAACAACAACAACAACAACAATAACAAAACCAATGTTGCAAACAAGAAGAGGAAGAGCCTCTCTTGTTGGATATGCAATGGTCCTCATCTTAAGAGGGATTGTCCTTCTAACAACAAGAAGAAGACAAAGAACACACAACCTAATGTTGTTCAAAACCAAGGTAACAATGCACATGTTAATGTAATTGAAGAAATGCATTTTGTTGCTATGATTTCTGAAATTATGTGTGTGCAGGTTGATGATTCTTGGTGGATAGATTCGGGAGCCTCTAGACATGTGTGCAATAACAAGGTTTTGTTCAAGTCTTTGAAAGATTTGGATGATGGTCCAATCTTGTATATGGGGAATGATTCTACGGTAAAGGCTAAAGGCATAGGCCAAGTAGAATTGTTGTTAACCTCGGGAAAGACTTTAACTCTCCGAGATGTTGTGTATGTACCGGAAGTTAGGAAGAATCTTGTGTCCAGAGGTCTTTTGAATAAGTATGGTTTTAAAGTTGTTTTTGAGTCGGATAAGTTTGTAATTTCCAAGGGTGGTATTTTTGTTGGACAAGGTTTCTTTTGTAATGGAATGTTTAAATTTAGTATTGATAATAAAATTGGTACTAGTTCTATTTACATGCTCGATGTTTCTTCTCTATGGCACAATCGTTTATGTCATGTGAATTATCGTAGATTATATGACATGTCTAAAATGGGGTTAATACCTCCTTTCGATTTAAAGTTAGAGAAGTGTCACACTTGCGTGCTAAATAAAATTACAAAAAATCCTTATCCTAGTGTGACTAGACAAACGATATTGCTTGAATTGGTGCATAGTGACTTGTGTGACTTTCATAGTTCACCTTCTTTGGGAAATAAGAAATATGTTGTAACTTTTATTGATGATTTTTCAAGGTTTTGTTACATATATTTATTATTTACTAAAGATGAAGCACTAGAAAAGTTTAAGACCTTTAAAATCGAAGTGGAACTCCAACTTAATCAAAAGATTAAAAGACTTCGAACGGATAAGGGTGGTGAATATTATAATCCAAGTTATTTTAGTTCCATTGGTGTAATTCATGAAACAACCGCCCCATACTCACCTCAAAGTAATGGTATAGTGGAAAGGAAAAATAGGGTCCTAAAAGAAATGGTTAATACCATGCTTTCTAATTCGGGTCTTAATGACGGTTTTTGGGGTGATGCAATTTTAACTGCATGTTATATTTTAAATCGAGTTCCTAATAAAAGGAATAAGACTACCCCTTATGAACTTTGGTGTAATAAAAAGCCTAATCTCAATTACCTTAAGGTATGGGGTTGTAGGGCAATTGCCAAATTGACGGAACCTAAAAGGAAAACTTTAGGTGAAAAAGGAATTGATTGCATTTTTATAGGCTATGCGGTACATAGCAAAGCCTATAGGTTTTATGTCATTGAGCCCAATGACTTTGTCTTTATTCACTCCGTGATAGAGTCAAGGGATGTAATATTTGATGAGACTAGATTCTCATCGATTCCAAGACCAAAGGACATGATACCTAGTACTAGTTCTAATGTTGTAGATGACATTTCTAATGATCATGATACTACAACAACGGAAATTAGGAAAAGTAAAAGAATTAGAAAAGAGAAATCTTTTGGACCAGATTTTCAACTATATCTAGTTGAAGGGTCAAGGGAGTCAATTTCGACTCAAATTTCATATTGTTACAATATGGAGGAGGATCCTAGGACCTTTGATGAGGCTATGAAGTCTCATGATTCTGCTTTCTGGAAAGAGGCAGTGAAAGATGAAATGGATTCTATCATGGGTAATCACACTTGGATTTTAGCTAATTAACCTCCCGGTTGCAAACCCCTAGGTTGTAAATGGATTTTTGTAAGGAAAAAGAAAATCGATGGAACCATACTAAAACATAAGGCCCGGTTAGTGGTCCAAGGTTTTAGGCAAAGATATGGTATTGATTACTTTGATACTTATGCTCCAGTAGCTAGAATAGCTACTATTAGACTATTGATAGCATTAGCTGCGATTCATGGTCTAGTAATTCACCAAATGGATGTAAAAACTGCTTTTCTTAATGGTGAATTGGAGGAGGAAGTGTACATGAATCAACCTGAAGGGTTTGTGGTCAAAGGTCAAGAAACTAAAGTTTGCAAATTAATTAGATCTTTGTATGGTCTTAAACAAGCACCTAAGCAATGGCATCAAAAATTTAATGAGGTTGTGTTGTCTAGTGGGTTCAAAATAAATCAGTCAGATAAGTGTGTATATAGCAAATTTGATAATAACGGTAAAGGAGTTATAATTTGCTTATATGTTGATGATATGCTTATTTTTGGGACTAACTTGGAACAAGTGGAAAGAACCAAAGTCTTTCTCCTCTAGCTTCTCCATGAAAGATTTGGGTGAAGCGGATGTTATTCTAGGTATTAGAATAATAAGAGGGAAAGGGTCGTTTTCTTTATCACAATCTCATTATATTGAGAAAGTGGTCAAGAGGTATAATGAGTCAAATTCGACTCATTTTGCTACTCCTATGGATCCTAGTATTCACTTGGTTCCGAGTAGTGGTACTCCAATTTCACAATTGGAGTATGCAAGCTTAATTGGAAGCTTGATGTATGCTATGACTAGCACTCGGCCGGATATAGCCTTTGCTATTGGCAAGCTCAGTAGTATACTAGTAATCCTAGTATGTTGCATTGGCAAGCATTGAGAAGAGTGTTAAGGTACTTGAATAAGACCTTGGATTATGTCATAACATACAAAAGAGAACCTTCTATCTTAGAAGGGTACTCGGATGCTAGTTGGATTTCGAATAAGGAAGATTATTCATCCACTAGTGGTTGGGTGTTTCTTCTTGGAGGAGGTGCTATTTCATGGGCATCCAAGAAGCAAACATGTATAACGGATTCCACTATGGCATCGGAATTCATTGCTTTGGCTTCTTGTTGCCAAGAAGCGGAATGGCTAAGGAATGTGTTGAGTGAGGTGGACCTATGGGTGAAACCTATGTCACCTCTTGCTATCCATTGTGATAGTGCATCAACCATAGCTAAAGCATATAGTGAAGTCTACAATGGCAAGTCAAGGCACATTGGAGTTAGACATAGCTATGTGCGGGAAATGATAAGGAATAGTTGTATAACTATTAATTTTGTTCGGTCTAGTTTGAACCTGGCGGATACGTTTACAAAACCGTTGTCAAGGGAACTAGTGAACAAAATGAACAAAGGGATGGGTCTTAAGCCTATTGATCAACCTATGGTGAAGGAAAACTCTATTTGATGTCTAATACAACGTTAGATCTCAAATTCAAGGAGGATAGTACTTCTCTTAGAGGTTGGGAGCACTTGTTTAATACATCCCAAGGTTAGTGCTTGTTGCTACAATGATAAAGAGGTTGAATGTTTATTCTTAATAAATCTTTGATAAAAATGCTCAATTGTAGGAGCATGTTCGGAAAGATTTACCTATGTAAGCTAGAAGTTTGGCCGCTTCATCAAGTCTTAGGCTTGACTTGGAATGCTTATGAATGGATATGGACACCAAGGCTTCATAGGTGTCGGAGGTTTAAGAACCTAGTTTATGTTTGTGTGTATTAGTAACTTCAATAATTTGTAATGGTTATATGATTCAAAGCTTTGTCTATCATTATGATCTAAATTATTGTAAAGATTACTTTTACTAAATGGAAATTCAATCGTTAGATATTTCCATGACGCGTCTTCTGCCTTGGAATGCGAAAAAATGCCTTGACGGTTTATATCCGTTGTGATGTTTCGTTGATCATTTTAATGACTTTTAAGGTCCTTAAATCAGTAGATTAAAGGCCTTTGATGAGTGATTAAGATGGGGGTTATGTGATTAACCACTCTAGTCAATGAAAGGTTGATTATGCTTATATAACCTTGGGATTCCTATGAGTGAGGGGTTACAAGAAAATCAGATTTTCTATACTCTAAAATACTTCTTGCTTTGCTTAAGAGAAACCTTGCAATCTTCTCTTGAGTGTTCTTCACAAACACAAAAACACAAGTTCTTGTTGATTCACTTAGAAGATCATATAAGTGGATTGTTTCTCTCCATTGTATCTCATTAGTTATTTCGTGGTAACCCGGTGATCCTAGAGGGGCGAAATTAAACTAATAGGAAAGCGTAGTTTCCGTGCCTTGGAGTGGGATATCCGGTTCTCTCATTGATCACATCTAACAATTTCTTACCATGTTTACAACTAGTCAACTCACTTGCATTTTTCCTTTATTAGAAATATGAGTGGTATGATCATCTTCAAGGTCAACAAAGCCTTCGAAATCCACTTCTACAACATTTCCCTCATTAAATACTAGAACTCGAAGAGGTTGAGAAGAAGCTACATGATTCTATTCCACAACATTTGTATTAATATTAGATTGTTCTCCTTCCATTTACTACAAACAAAGGAGAAAAATAGTTATAAATTGACAAGCATGAAAACTAATATATTTTGCAATAGAAAAAAAAGGAATTAAATACAATAGAGCGGATTGTTTTTTTAGTTAGGATATGAAACATCAAAATAGACAATGATTTTTTAATTATAATGGTTTAATAATAAAAGGACTTTAGATAATTTTTTGCACAGAAATTTGCATAGTAACTTTGACCAGACTGGCCTGAGTTATAAATATAAATATATTAGACCTTGAGTTAAAAATATGATGAGTTGCAGACTTACAGAAAGTTACAACAGCATGCTAGCATATATTATAAACCATTATAAAATTAGACTTGTCGTACCATACAATATAATTACACAAAAAAATGAATGGAGTTCTTCTAATATGATATTAAACTAATAATTTTTCATTATAGCAAGTTAATCTACTGCTATACACAATACAACAAAAAGGATCAAAACAATAACACAAAGACAGTGAACTGGCTATCTACTCCTACATGTATCACTACCAAATTATCATTGCAAGTGTGAAGTGTCTACTCCTACATACAATAGCACAAAATAGATAAATGACTAAAAAAAATTAAAATACAATGAATGACTAAAAAAATTGAATGCAGTTCGGAATTTAATAACCTTAAACAAAACCCGCAATAATAAAATCTGCAGTGATTAAATAAAACAATTGAATTATGCATGGTTGGTTATAATACTATATCTTCGGCTGCAATTGAACTGCCGGCGAGGAGGAGGATAAGTCCGAGCAGGTGGAGGCTGGAAGGAGAAGAGAGGTGGTTGCCTGGTTGGTTACTAGTTAATGTAGAAGAAGAGGCAACAACCAACAAGAGGAAAAACTAATTGTATTAGGATTAAAAGTATAATATTGTATTAGGGAGTAGGGACATTAGGGTTAAAATTATATTTCGTTAACTGTTAATTAGTAATTACCAATTTAAATTCAATTTTTTTCAAAGAAAAACGGATCTACGGGTCGGATCCATATTCGGACCCGCTTTTGAAGGGGTAGATCGGGTCCAATTTTTTGAGATCCATATCCTTAAAAACGGATCTGGATCTGCGAATCTGGAGCGGGTTCAAGATCGACTTCCAACTTATGTTGGACAATTGAGATTTTAATCATGAGCCAAGTTCAGGGAAACTCGTCCTAAAACTGAAAGTTGGAAGATTATGATTTTAGTCACTAAGTCCAAGTCTAGAGGTGCTAGTCCTAAAACTGAATGTTGGACGATTATAATTTTATTCACAGCTAGAGTCCAGAGGTACTCGTCCAAATGTGATTGTCCTAGAAGTTCCACGCCTTAGCCACTCCCATCTTTCTGGAACGGAGCTCGTCCGAGCTTTTTAGACGAGGTGTGTTCCAACAAGGAGAGCGACCATCATAGGTCGTCCTTCTATGGTGCCTAGTTTGAAGTTTTCAATTAGTTTTTAATGAGAATTTAAATCATGCTTTCACTTGCTAGCTTTGTTGAAAATGACTGCTTCCATGATTATCATTTTTGGCCGACTTCCTTTAGGTGGTAACATTTGTCTTGTAGTATTGGTTCCCTTACTAGGGTCGTGACTAATTGGTCGACCTTGCTTTTGAAAATAATATATCTTTACCAAGGTTTATCATCTTGAGGTGGACTTCTTTTAGGTGGCAATATTCATCTTGTAATAATGTTTCCCTTACTAGGGATTATTGTGACTTGATGGACCTTCCTTATGAAAATAATATACCTTTACTAAGATTTATCATATTTGACCATCTTCCTTTAGGAAGCAATGTATTCATTTTGTAGGAAAGTTGTATTGACTTACTTCCTTTATGCGTTATGCGTTTCTTCAATTTTTACCTATGTTACTGTCACTTGAATATCAATGATTAACCAGTGGTAAAATGCCCCAAAGTGAATGATTTAAATAAAATAGAGAAATAATAATGAATATAAAGAGAAGGTAGAAATTGTATTATGTGAATTTTACTTGGCAAAGAACCAAGGTTTATACATACATTCCTAATTGTTTTTTTTTTTGTGTGTGACACTTTTTCTATTTACAAACTACCATTGTTCAAAATTGCATTCTATTAATTTTAGTATTTTATTAAAGTGTTCGAGTTCCAAGTTCGCTGTATGGGTCATCCATCTAGATCTTGACGACGAAATGTTCCATCTCTTACTTCTTCCACAAAGAGGTAATAAGGTCCTTCCCAGTTTATTGTAAGTTTTCCAAGTTTCTTGGCTCGTCCTATGACTTCCATATTCCTTAGGACTAAGTCTCCCACTTTTAGCGATCGTCTGGTGACTCTCTTGCTAAATTCACGAGCTTCTACAATTGTATTCTTAGCAATGCGTTGCCTCTTACCTTTGGTAGCTGATCTACAGTAGTGTGCAAGGTGGTCCAGTTGACCTCTTTTGTGTACAACATCACTCTCACAGTTGGGGGTGTTCATTAAAAATCAAAACTGAAAATCCGTACTGAAATACCAAAAAATCGGTCTAAATGGGTGGTTACCGTACCGACAAAAAAAAGCTTTAATGGTACGATTATTGAACCGGTAAAATTAACGGTTAAATGGTACAGTTGCTGTTATGATTTTTGAGTGAATGGTTAACCGAAATATTTTTTTCTCTATGTAATTGTTATGAAACATTTTCAAACAATTACATTATTTCTAACATTTGTTGCTAAGTTACAACAATTAGAGGAAGTATGTAATTATATGAAAACTCAAGTACTAATATAAACACTATAATTAGCAAATGAAGTGAATTCTTAGTTTTAGTTATGTTTTTCAATTGATTTATTATCCACTTTATAATACATTTTATGTTAGAGTATATATAATATTGAAATATATGCAAAAAAAATTGAAAATATATATGTATACATAATAGTATAACTTAAATAACGGTAAATGGTTAACCGGAAAACCGTATCGAAAAAACGGTTAACCGCTCAAGCGGTAACCGGTCTAAAAGGTTACGATTATGGTTCGCAAAAAGAGCGAGCCGAAACTTCCGGTTACCGAACCAAAATATTGTTTCGGGACGGTTAACCACCCATGAACACCCCTACTCACAGTGGGCTCTTCAATCTCAATGGGCAACAAAACCTCAGTTTTATAAACTAGCATGAAAGATGTCTCGCTCGTGGAATTCTTAGCCAAACCGGGTTATAATGTTCTTCCAAATGAAATTCTTGACATTATTGGTAGTTATTCCTCATACGGCCTCCGCTTCTACCCACTTAGTAAAATAATCAATAGCTACAATCACAAACTTTTTTTGTCCACCAGGCATAAGAAAAGGTCCAAAGATATCCATGCCCGATTTAGTAAAAGGTAGAGGGAACAAAATGGGAGTCAGGTAATTGGACGGCCTCTGGTGTAAGTATCCATGCGTCAGACAACTGTCACATTTCTTAGCATAAGCAAGGACATCTTCTTTTAAAGTAGGCCATTAGTACTTGGTTTTTTTTACCAATACTTCTCGCTCCGAACCTACAACAAAGGAAACCAACCTTGGAGGTTTGGGTGATGGTCCCCCCTCCGAAGCTTAAGTAAGTTTAGGTAATGAAACATGTTTAGTGATAGAGAGAGAAAAAGAATACTCCCTCCGTCCCAAAATACTCTTAACACTTATCAATGTACGTAGTTTTAGATGATAAGTTTTTGTTTGGTTATCAATTGTTATTTTATTGAAAAGTAGATGTGATATGAGTTACTAGTTAGTAAAAGTAGTATTATTTTATTTTAAGGAGAAAGAATATGGGCCATAATTAGAGTTGGTAGTTAATAAGAGTGGTATTTTGTTTAGTTGTAGGAGAGAGAGTGTGGGTCAATAGTTAAAAGGTAGAATGATTAAAATAATAGTGGGTCATATCCCAAAATAGAAATGTAAAGAGTATTCTGAGACAGATAAGAAAGAAAAGTATAGAGAGTATTTTGGGACGGAGGGAGTATGTTTTAATACAGTAATGGCACAATATTTAATAATCTACCTTTCAACTGATTTTAAGGGAATTACTTATAATGTTTGGAATCGGAAAGCTGACATTTGATGTCACTTTAAAATATGAGCATTTGATTGGCTGAGCAATTTGAATTCGCCATATGATAGACAATAATTGGAAGTTTTAATTCACCCAATCATATGCAGTCATTTTTTTGGCAATTGGGTTTGATTATCCCTTCTTTCTTAAATGAGCTTAAAGCATGAAAGGATTAATACCTTTCAAAATGTCATATTTTCCTCCATTTTTAATAAAATATGGAGACCTCTAATTATTCCACGAATGATCATGATATCAATAACAATAAGAATTAATTTTTAAATATAAGAATAATGAATTTTGAATTGATTGTCTAATCTGAACTTATTATTTTTATTTGATCTGATCTGATTTAAAATAAGTTAAAATAAGACGAATTGAACGTGGCCGAAGTACTATTTAAATAGTCCATGCTTAAGTATACAAATTTTAACTTACAATTGCAATGACTATAAATACGGCTATGCTTTCTACCTAGGTTCAGGTTCAGTAATTGACACATCATTTATTGACCAAGGTGTTGACTTGCTCGATGATTGGATTGAACCAATCTCCTTGGAAATTTTGGACTTCTCTATTGTTTTTATGAAGAAACCTGGTGCTTCTGGCACGGGAAGGGTGACTGAGTGGCTGTCTAAGGTGAGAACTATTGTCGCCATACTAGGTCTATCGTTTGCGGATTCCTGAACACATATCAATCCAAGGTGTACACATCGCATAATTTCGTCCATTGAGCACGAATCCCTTATTGTTGGATCAACAAATTCCAGAATCATGCCATCTCTCCATTGTTTCCATGCCTGCAATATTATATTACGGTTGTTAAAACCTAGGCAAAAAAATCATCAATTTTTTTTCCATCAACACTATAAAACTAAGTACTTACATGACAAAGAAGGTCCTGTGTATCCCCTGACTCATAATATGTGTTATTTCTCCTACCACTGATAATTTCCAGCACTAAGACACCAAAACTATATACATCTGATTTATTAGAGAATTGCCCGTTCATTGCATATTCTGGAGACATGTAGCCACTGCACATACAAAGTAATAGTTATGCGGTAGCACATATTTCATTTTCTTTTCTTCGTATAAATTAGTTTTCATTGAATTAGGTACTTGTCAATAATAATTTTGGAAAACTCACTAAGTTCCGACAACCCTGCTTGTATTGCCTTGGGTTTGATCCACTCCAAATATTCTTGCCATTCAAAAATCAGCAATTTTTGGGTTCATATCAGCATCCAACAAGACATTACTTGCCTTAAGATCTCGATGTATAATTCGAAGTTGAGAATCATGATGGAGATAAAGCATCCCTCGAGCTATGCCTCCTATAATTTTATAGCGTGTTGTCCAGTCAAGAAGTCCTTGATTTACCGGATCTGTACATTATAATTGTAGAGGTTAATTATATAGTGTTATATATTTGAACTAAGATAACCAAATTGAATGTTTCAAACTAAATAACGGGATATGAAATTTACTATACCAAAAAGAAAATTGTCAAGGCTCTTGTTGGGCACATATTCATATACAAGTAACTTTTCTTGTCCTTCCAAACAAAATCCGAAAAGCCTCACCAAATTCCTATGTTGAAGCTTGGCTACTAATACAACCTCATTTTTGAATTCTTGTACTCCTTGAGATGAGTTCATAGACAACCTCTTTACTGCTATCTCTCGCCCATCAGACAGTGCGCCCTAGGGGGAAAAGCAAATGGAAATTTGTTTACATTAAAGGTAAGATTGAGATACTACCCCTTGTGCCCCGCAATCTATTAGATAAGGGCATGTCTGTGCTAGATTACCCTCTTATTTCATCGTCACTTCATTACCATTAATTAGTTAAGCAAGGGAACAGTAGAAATTACAAGATCATATGTACTATGTTGGGGAAGATAAAAACTTGTACGGACAGGGATAATACTATAAAGTCTGCATTTCCATCTTACTCACCTGTCTCAATTCTAAATCAATTACATCATCAGAATATTTTCCATCTTACCTTATATACACCACCAAATCCACCTTCACCCAATTTGTTCTCCTCGGAAAAATTGCTTGTTGCAGACTGAAGAGTTGTTAGATCATATTGCAAAGACTCGACAGTTGTAAAATCCTCAACTACAACATCCAAGGAAACAATAACTCAGTCAGCAAAAAAAGCATTCCGTCTTTCTATTTTTCTCACATCCAGGATGCATCGAAATAATTACGCTTACCCCTTTCAACAACAGGAGCATGCGTCTTGGTTTTCTTGTATTTGGCGCAACAAACACATATAAGAATTAGTGCTGCTAAGACCACCACTACAGGAACGACAATGGCAATAATGACCTTTGCTGAGACATTACTTTCTGCATAGAAACATGTTACATCGCATGAACATGAATTTTGTTACAAGTCAACAATTGGTAGAACAACTGAACAAGAACATTAATTTGAATCTACTAAACTCTTTTTTTCTTCCTATTTTTTGTTTAGTAAATTCTAATAAACTATGAGGAACTTAAATGAATTTACATGAGCTGCCTTCGCTTAATTTAAGCATACATCTTATATGCTACTAGGATAGATAAAGAGAAATATGCTTTAACTCGCACGATCTTGGCCATGTTTTTTAACTCATATATTTGATTCTCATATGTGCAAATAGTGCAAGGTTGGGCAGAGGAGGGGTAAATGATAGAAAATGAGACATTGGAGAGAAAAATGGCAGCAAACAGCCAAACACAACCCGGATGAAAAGAGGTGGAAATTAACGGTGTATTTGGTGGAAAAATATTTCCAATGGAAAGTGCTTTTCCATGAAAACCATTTTCTAGAGGAAAACTCGAATCTAAATTGATTGTGCGGGATAACTTTCCTTTGAACCCATTTTTCCTTGTTTATGTTGTGGCATTATTTCATGGGGTTTTTTTGTCAGAAAGGACCTAATAAAATACAAGTTTTGTGGGGAAGGATCTAATAAATTTTTTTTTGTCAAAAAGGACCTAATAAAATACTTCCAATTGTGAACAGGAACCACTTTATGAATTTCCGACCAAATTTACCATTTACCGACGTTGACCCTTTTTTTTTTACGTAGTTGACTCTTTAAAGTTTTGTTCCTATTTTAACTGGCCCAAACATATTGGATTCTCACACTTTCCTCCGAACAGCGCAATCTCCATTGAAGGGAAGCATCAACCTATTTGATCTTATCCTGCAACCTTCATCAAATCCAAGGTATGTTTTGCTCTTCAAATCTAGGGCTGGCAATGATGCGAGTCGAGCTCGAGTTTGACTAAACTCGACTCGAACTCGAAAACTCATACTCAAACTCGACTCGACTCGAAAACTCGCGAGTTTCAAATTTTCAAGCTCGAACTCGAACTCGAAACCTAAACTCGAACTCGAGCTCGAACTCGAACTCGTTTCAAGCTCGAACTCGTTTCAAGCTCGAACTCAAACCGTTTCAAGCTTTTTGGTCATTTGATATAGTTCTATTTTTTATAGAAGAAATTCTTTACTTTGCTTTTTGGTCATTTTATACACTTTTTTTTCATTTTTTTAAAAAGAAAAGTACAAGTATTTTTATAGAAAAAAATAAAGTTAAAATTTCTTAAAAACAATTAAAAGTATATATATACATATAAAATTTTATCGAGTATCTCACGAGTTTCTCGAGTCGAGTATTGAGTTGCTCGACTCGACTCGTTAACCTGTCGAGTCGAGTTCGAGCTCGAGTCGAGCTTTGACCGAGCCGAGTTCGAGTAGCTCGCGTGCTGTCTCAACTCATTGCCAGCCCTATTCAAATCTCTCTCTCAATGTTTAAGGGTTTTTGAAGTTTAGGGGTCCTATTATACGTTTTTCCCAAAATCGCAAATTAGGGTTCTTAATTTTACGATAATTTCTCTTCTCCTCCTAATTTTACGGCAATAGAAACAGAACATTAAAGAGTCGACTAGGGGTAAAAAAAAGGGCCAACGTCGGTAAATGGTAAATTTGACCGGAAATTCATAAAGTGGTTGCTGTTCACAATCGGAAGTATTTTATTAGGTGCTTTTTGACAAATTTTTTTTTATTAGGTCCTTTTCCACAAAACTTGTATTTTATTAGGTCCTTTCTCACAAAAAATCCTATTTTATGTGGTGGGGAAAAATATGGCTTCCCTTGCCTGTCTAGGAAGAGTAATTTTCTACATTTGAAAAATGAAGTTCAACCCATATATTCACTTCGTTGATCGGGTCCAAACCAAACATAAGAAAGTGAGGAATATAATTTTCTAGAAAATCACTTTCGTTCGGTCGTCGTTCCAAATCTCTATTACATAAGGGAAGGGGGGAGCAATGGTGTCCTCTTTTGAAACGCCTATTTTGCCCCCTTCCCTTTCTAAATTACAAAAGGAATGTCAAAATCAAAATCGACACTCAAAGAAAACTACCGAAAATAAATTTACAACACTCACTCACAAATCACTTAAAAAAGAAACTTTACAAATCACACATACAATTGAGAAAATCACGCAAATCACTCAAATAATCAGGAAACTTTATTAAAATTTAAAATTAACATACAAACTAAAACTAGCTAATAACCTATAACGTCAATACATACAAAAACATTTACAAAAATTTACTTACAAATCACTATTCTCAAGAACCATTCACAACTAATGGTGGGTCATGATAAAAAATAGAGGTGTATTTGTAGTGAAATCAAAATTTAGAAGTTACACAAGGAAAAAAAAAATTTACTTTTTTATAGTGTTTCCTATATATAATGAAACTTTTACATATATTTGGACCTGTTTTTTTCTATTATATAATAGCAATTGATTATCAAGGTAAAAAGATTTATGTAAAATATTATTCAAGAATTAAAGTACAACATATCTCTATTACATAAGGGAATGGGGGAGCAACGGTGTCCTCTTTTGAACTGACTATTTTGCCCCCCTTTCCTTTCTAAAAATGAATAAAACCAAAAAAAAAAGAACATGGTGATATTTAGTAAAGAAGATCATAATTATTATAAAAGAACATGCGCATATAAGACTTGAGAAACAAAAAACTAATCAAAATCACAAAAGAACACGGAAGAATTTTATTCACAAAATGAAGGTGAACTTAAATATTAACTTGAATTTCCAGTTTATCTACTACTTAGTATTAGGCCTAAAAATATCATCGCACGGCGCACGCATCGCGTGCACAAAAGGCTAGTGGTATCATAAGAAAGCCAGTGAAGAATACCCTAAAGCTCTTAAAATTAAAAATGAATCAAATAGTAGAATTAATTAAGAGAGTTAGACAAATTAGTGATGTAAGATTTGAGAGACAGTGGAATAAAAGACAGACTACGGAAAACCCAAATCCAAAATTATAGGCCAAACATTGGCTGGGCCCAGAAACCCGATTGACCAATTGGGTCCTAGCGTGAAAGTAGCAAGTAAGGAGGCAGAAATTGACCCAGCCGGACCACTTTCTTTAGTCAAACCCCGACCCGGCCAATGATTACCTATGAAAGTAGCAAGTAAGGAGGCAGAAATCGACGTACCAGAGTTGGTGGAATCACCAGTGGGTGACTGTCGGGGAGGTAGCGGCAACGGCTGAGGTGGTGTTGCTAGGGACGACAAATCAAAGAAAGCATTAATCTCATATCGGATAACACAGCTTGGCTGCAACACCTGTCCACCCAGAGTCACCATCAACTGGCCAATACCATTCTCCAAGCATCTATTACAATCACTAGCGCTCAAGTCCGGCGTACACTGACCCAACCCATATATCGTTTGCAAACTCGTATAATCTACGGTATCTGTCGCAAATTTCTTCTGCGATCCACCACTTGCAGCTCGGACAACGATGTTGTTTCTCAACATGTTCCCCAGAAGTTGCTCGAACCGGGTTGAGTTCCCCGTTACATTATTCACATTCCAATACATTATGGACGGCGATTCATCCATTCTACCGAAAAATGATTGATTGGAATACCTTACCATACAATAGTCGTACCACATGATGGCAACTTTTCTGTTTGGACATGTGTTTGGAAGGTCGGTAGTAGTAGCCGTGGTAACGCAATCTTGGCACGAGCTAGTGTTCTGATCCCCGCGACAGAGGAAGTGGCCAAAAACTTCTTCACTTTCGTTGTTGTCATTGCCAGAAGCCGCTTGATGGTAGCCGCTGGGGTTGGTGGTATTGGACGATAGATATCGGAAGAGGGTGT
>NC_079209.1:17543108-17550608 GCF_026745355.1 Beta vulgaris subsp. vulgaris
AATTGTACTAACTGTGATTCCTCCTATTTTCAGGTCGGGACTTTTTAATCCGTGATGCCCTCCACGTAGACAAGAAATACCGGCCGCTTAGTAACATGCCTCCCAAGCCTGCCCGTCGCTTCATTCCTATTCAATTACCAGCTGGCGGTGGTCGAGGGGGCCGCGGAGGCCGAGGAGGCCGAGGGAACGACCGAAATTTCGGTCCTGACGAGGATTCCAGGGATTCCATGCCCCTGTTGCGCCGTCAGGCCGAGGTCGTTGCTCAGAAGAGAAAGTCTTCTGAGCAGCACAGAGAGGAGCCGCCGGCAAAGAGGGCTGCTTCTAAGGCGAGCAAGGAGAAGGAAACTCCTGCTGCCGCGTCCACCCTCCTTCTTACCGGCCGAAGTGGGCAGCTCTTCTCTGCGGCCCAAAATCTACAAACAATTGACTCTGCCGGAGATGGTTCCCGGACTAGAGTCTTTAGCCAAGCCCAGAAAGGTGGGCTTCCTGGAGCGAACCCGGATGGAAATGCCGGAAATTTTAAAGAAGCGCTGGACTCGTTCCCAGTGAAGAACGGTGAGAAGTTCGATCCAAAGCTGAACGTTTTGGACGACGAGTCGCTGCTTCTGGACCGCCCCATTGAAGACGGAAATTTGGGATATTGTATCTTGAAGGCTATGCAGCTCAAGTACGATATCCTGGTGGACGAAGTGTACACGTTGGCTGCAACGCACGCGCACAACTTGGCCCTGGTAAGATATTTACTTTTACTCCTTTTCTCGCAAGTATGTTATCGGTTCTTTCCTTGTTTTGACCTTTCTGTTTTTTCTTGCCTTTTGCAATCGGCCCAGTCCGGTAAAGAGCTCTGTGACTTCTACCGGTACTTCCAGACTTTTTACTTCAATGAAGTGAAGGAGAACAAGGAGCTGGAAGGCCGGACGGCCGTTAAAGAACAAGAGCTGCTCCAGGCTATTACCGAGAAGAACGACGCTCTGGCTGCGGAGAGCAAGGCTGATGCCACCCTTACCAAGGCGGTGGAGGATCACTCTTTGGTCCTGCTCAATAAGGACGAAGAGATCCGGCTTCTCCGAGAGCAGATCCACGAGGCTAAGGAGCTTGAACGCGTCGCCGTTAGTAAGTACCGGAAGAGCGTAGACTTTGTGAACCGCCTGCTTAACCGGTACAACGGCGGCTGGTATGCGGCCATGAGGTGTGTCTGGCATACCTTCCCGGACTTTGACTGGTCCAAGGTTGAGGATGCCCACACCCTGCAAGCGCACAGCCTACCGGTTGAGGGTGAGGTCCTAGACCCTGGCGTTACTGAGGCCGACATCGCCAATGCTGACCCCAGAGCTGAATTCGAAGAGGAGCCGGAAGCTGCCAACGATGCTGCTGCCGGTCCAAGTCCGGACGAGCAAGTGGTGGTCGTTGACGGCTCTGAGGAGGAAGAGCAAACCAAGTAGACTTTCAGCCTTCCCCCCTTGCCCTTCTTATATTGGGTCACTGGGTGCTGTGATTTTTGCGACCATACCGTCTTTTCCCTTGGGCAGCCAAACTATCTTTACCGTTCTGTAAATCCGTTCGCCTGTGATCGGTTTTTTGTCTTTATTTTTGAGGTCTTATCGTCTGTGGTTGACTGCTTAGTTTTAGGGCTGTAATCTTATGTTGATTAATGAAGTACATTTTTTGCTCAACTTTTGTGTCGTCTTTATTGAATTTTATTGTTTATTTTGTTGCGACTTATTTGATTTCGGCAAATCCACGAAGGTCGTTGACCGGTTTCATACTATTGATTAGTTTAGCAGATCCGCTAAGGTCATTGACTGACTAATCAATAATATTTAATACGTTGATCCCGACAGATCCACGAAGGTCATTTGTCGGTTTCATATTATTGATTAGTTCAGCAGATCCACTAAGGTCATTGACTGACTAATCAATAATATTTTATATGTTGATCCCGGTAGATCCACGAAGGTCATTTGCCGGTTTCATATTATTGATTAGTTCAGCAGATCCACTAAGGTCATTGACTGACTAATCAATAATATTTAATTTGTTGATCCCGGCAGATCCGCGAAGGTCGTTGACCGGTTTCATACTATTGATTAGTTCAGCAGATCCACTAAGGTCATTGACTGACTAATCAATAATATTTAATTTGGTGATTCCGGCAGATCCGCGAAGGTCGTTGACCGGTTTCATACTATTGATTAGTTCAGCAGATCCACTAAGGTCATTGACTGACTAATCAATAATATTTAATTTGTTGATCCCGGCAGATCCACGAATGTCATTGACCTGATTCATACTATTGATTAGTTCAGCAGATCCACTAAGGTCATTGACTGACTAATCAATAATATTTCTTTGTTTGGGCAGTATTGAGACTTTATGTGTGCGGAAGATGCTCATTTTATTAAGATAAAACGGCTCTTCCCGGCCATGCCGGAATTATTGCCTACAATTAAACTGATAAATCTTTTCGGCATAAGCGCCTGATTATTCCTTTCTACTGGCAACATTGCCCTTCTGCTAACTACACATAGTATCTCTTAAGGAGACTGGCGTTCCAACTATTTTTCAACAGCTTGCCTGCCATGTCTTCGAGCGGTGGACCCTGGTACTATTTCTTCTTTAACCAAGTAAGGCCCTTCCCAATTGGCCGTAAGCTTTCCATCCACGGGGCTTTTCCGTTGCTGCGTCCACTGAGGACGAGGTCTCCCTTGGAGATAGGACGGCTTCGCACTCTTTTATTGTAGGCCTTGCTTATCCGGTCTTTATATGCTGCCGACCTCAGTTCTGCAGCCAATCTGATCTCCGGTAAGAGGTCTAGGTCCTCCTTGTGTATTTGCTCGTTCAAACCGGGCTCGTAGTTCAGGATCCGCCAGTTGGGTAACCCCACTTCTACCGGTAGTACTGCCTCTGCTCCGAAAGCTAGCCTGAACGGTGTTTCTCCAGTGGCCTCTTTCTCGGTGGTCTTGTTGGACCACAACACTGCCGGTACCATGTCGGCCCATGCGCCCTTCAACTCATCTAACCTCTTTTTCAGGGCATTGAGGATCTGTTTGTTATCGGCTTCAGCCTGGCCGTTACTTTGTGGGTGGCAAACTGAAGAGTAGGCAAACTTGATGCTGTAGGGACGCAAAAAGTCGCGTATTGGGCCGCAATCGAACTGGACGCCATGGTCCATCACTATGCCCATTGGGATGCCGAACCTAGTGATAATGTTCTGCCAGATGAACTTTTTTACCTGATTCGCCGTTATCTTTGCTTTTGGTTCAGCCTCAATCCATTTCGTGAAGTAATCAATGCCCACTATCAGGAACTTTCTTCCCCCAGATGCTGGTGTGAAAGGCCCTATTATATCCATCCCCCACTGTGCGAAAGGGATTGGGTTTAAGATTGGCTGAAGGTCATTGGCCGGTTGATTTATCACCGGTGCAAACCTTTGACACTTATCACACTTGTTTACATAGGTTTGGGCATCCGTCAGCATTGTAGGCCAGTAAAACCCTGCTCGCAGCGCTTTAAGTGCTAACGCCTTACCACCGATATGGTTCCCACAGTTCCCTTCATGAATCTCCTCAATTATTTTTGTGGCTTCATGGGTCGTGACGCACCTTAGCAAAGGCAACGAGAATCCTTTCTTGTACAGTTATCCTTGGAAGACGCAGTACCAAACAGAGTCTCTTTTTAGTTTTTTCGCCGCCATCTTATCTTCCGGGAGCTCACCCTTGAGTTTATATGCCAAGATATCATCGTACCATTCTGGTTCAGAGGTGATTGTGTTAACGGACGCTTGGGTCACTTCTATGCTTCTTTCTTTCAATGTTTCTACCATGATGCTCCTTTTCTTATCGTTTAGACTGGAGCTTGCCAGCTTTGACAAGGCATCTGCCGCCATGTTCTCTACTCTTGGAACCAATTGCACTTCGAAACTCTGCAACCCTTTTACCATGTTCTTGACCAGATTGAGGTACTTCTGCATTACCGTTTCTCTAGCCTCATACGTCCCTTCTATTTGGCTCGAGATTAACTACGAGTCCGTTACCATGACGACGTTTTTTGATCCAACCGCAATGCTCAGACTTAGTCCGGCCAGGGCTGCTTCGTACTCAGCTTCATTGTTGGAGGCCTTAAACCCGAAACGAATGGCATGCTCAAAGATTTCCCCTTCTGAGGACGTCATGACCACCCCGGCTCCAGCTCCACTCTGGGCCGCTGATCCATCTACCTCGATTTTCCACCTGCCGGTGGATTCTGTTGCTTCAGCATAGGTTGTCTCCACTATGAAGTCTGCTAAGGCTTGGGCTATGATTGCGGTACGCGGCCGGTATTCTATGTCAAACTCCGATAGCTCAATTGCCGACTTCAATAGTCTGCCTGTGGTATCCAGCTTGTGGAGAGCTTTTTCCAAAGGCTGATTGGTGAGGACTTGGACACTGTGAGAGTCAAAGTATGGTCTCAGCTTTCTTACTGTTATCAAGACGACATATGCCATTTTTTCTAGTAATTCATATCTTTGCTCAGCGCCGGCAAGCACGTGACTGACAAAGTATATGGGGCTTTGTTGCCTCTGCCGGTTTACTAATAACACCGCTGCGACCGTCTTCTCAGTTACTGGCACGTATAGCTGCAACTTCTCCCCCAACTCTGGCCGGGTTATGGTGGGCAGTTTCAGGAAGTGCTCTTTTACCTTCTCAAAGGCTTGCTTCTGCTCCTCTCCCCACTCAAACTTCTTGTTTCCTCTGAGTATTTTAAAGAATGGCAAGGCCTTTTCAGCCGACTTGGAAACGAATCTTGTTAGAGCCGCCATCCCCCCGGTCAGCTTTTGAATGTCCCGGATGCTCTTTGGCTCTGGGAGATCACTGATAGCTTTGATCTTGTCGGGGTTGGCATCGATCCCCCTTTCACTCACCACGAATCCCAGGAACTTGCCGGATCGCACCCCAAACACACATTTCTTCGGATTTAGCTTAATCTGATTCTGCCGGAGTGTTTCGAACGTTTCCTCGAGGTCTACTATGTGGTCTTCTTCTATTAAGCTCTTGACTATGCTGTCGTCCACATATACCTCTACGTTTCTGCCTTTTTGTCGCTCGAATATCTTGTCTACTAGCTTTTGGTAGGTAGCACCGGCATTCTTGTGCCCAAATGGCATGGCCTTGTAGGCACATAATCCTGCATCTGTAATGAAAGCTGCTTTATTCCTGTCGGACTTTAGCAGGCTTATCTGGTGATACCCTGAAAAAGCGTCCATGAAGCTCAGTAGCGCGTGGCCGCTAGTTGAGTCTACCAACTGGTCAATTCTTGGCAAGGGGTAGCAGTCCTTTGGGCAAGCCTTGTTAAGGTCGGTAAAGTCTACACACATACGCCATGTCCCATTGGATTTTTCTTCACCAGCACCACATTTGCCAACCACTCCGGGTAATCGCAAGGTTCAATAAAGTCTGCTGACAACAACTTGTCCACTTCCTCCTTTATGGCTGCGTTCTTTTCGGCAGAAAAGTTACGCTTCTTCTGCTTTACCGGCCTGACGTCCTCATTCACATTTAGACGGTGCACCATGAATTTTGGGTCAATACCGGGCATTTCGTCCGCCGAGAAGGCGAATATGTCGGCATGACCTCTTAGCAGGGAGATTAAGTTAACCTTAACCTCCTCACCTAAATCGGCCCCAATTTTTACCGTTCTGTCAGGTCTCTCCTCTTCCAGACTGATTTCTTCAGTTTCCCCTTTTGGACTAGGTCTCGACTGATTTGCCGGCCTTGCCTCGAAGTTCTCCATAGACAAATCCTTCTTGACTTTGTTTTCCAGCCTTCTCCGTTTTCTTTCTGACGGCGGTGTATCTGCTGGCCGTTTATGGTCAGAGTGTTTTAGCGCGGTAAGGTAGCACGCCCTTGCCGACTCTTGGTTTTCTCTGATTTTCTCGGGGTTGCCGTCATTGGAGGTGTAGATCATGGTAAGGTGGTACGTTGAAACGACGGCCTGGGCGTCATGAATTAACGGCCTTCTAATGATGGCGTTATACGCCGCTGGGACATCTACAACCAAAAACTCCACCAGGAGGTCCTTGGAACGGGACCCCTCTCCTATTTTGCAGCCAGCTTTACCGTCCCCTCTGGGACAATAGATGCTCCCGTGAAACCGATAACCGGGTAGGAGACCGGCTTCAGACATATTTCATCAAATCCCATTTTTTCCAATGTTTCCTTGTACAGAATGTTGACAGAGCTTCCTCCGTCGACCAGGACGCGATGAACCATTGCATTGGATATCTGCAGAGATACTACCAAAGGGTCGTCATGAGGATAAACGATCCCTTTAGCGTCCTCTGAAGTAAAAGCCACAGACGGCATTGATGGAGGTGCCGGCCACTTCCTGGCGTTGTTGTAGTTCACCTGGTGGCAGACTTCTTTCAGGCTAGCTTTCGCCCCGTGAATACTGCCGCCTCTTGTTGGTCCTCCGCTTATGACATGGATCTCAGTGATCCTATCCTTTACCGGCCTTCTGTTACTATTTTCATCCTCCCTTGGAGGAGTTTTGCGATCAGTCCTTGCTTGGTATTGGGTGAAATAACCTCGCCTGATGAGGTCTTCAATCCCATCCTTAAGGTCTTTGCAATCATCTGTTTTGTGGCCGTAATCATCATGGAACTCATACCACTTGGACTTATCTCTACCCTTATAGTACATCTTTCTTGGCCTTTGCCATTTTTCATCTTTGCTATGCAGCTCGAAAATTCGGGCCCGGGATATCGTCAGTGGTGTATAATTGTGATATTTGTCCGGCTTTCCTTCAAATCCTTTTTTCACCGAGTTGTTCTCCTCTCTCATGCCGGTGGTCTCGGACTTTTATCCTTCCGTTACTTATCGTCCCGGCGATCCTTATCCTTCTCCTTATCTTTTTCTATGGCTGCCGGCCTTTTCGCGTTAGCTGCTTTGTCAAACTCTTCTCCCCTGATAAAGTCATTCGCCTTTCCCAAGACCTCTGTCAGGCATGTCATCTTTTTTCTGCCGAGATAACTGCGAAATGGGGTCCCTTCTCTCAGCCCCGTCATCAGGGCCAGTACGCCCGACATAATCCCTCAAGCTGCTCTGTGGGATGGTGACGGCTTCAGCATTGAAACGCCCGACATAATCCCTCAAGCTTTCTGTCTCCCCTTGTTTAATAGACATTAATTCGCCGGTTGTTTTCTCATGCTGCTTATTACTAACAAAGTGTGTCACGAACATGGACGTGAGTTGACGGAAGTCAAACACGGTTGCCGGCGGAATGCTTTTAAACCAGGTTTGCCCTAGTCCAATCAAAGTAGATGGGAATACCTTGCACCACACCGAGTCGGTGTCGGTGTACAACAGCATATGACCCTCATAAGCCGATATATGATCCTCTGGGTCAGTTTTGCCGTCATACTTGCATGTCGGCATTTTCAGCTTCTCCATGGGTTCCTGTAGAATCGCAGTAGAAAAAGGCAAATTCTGCAGTGATACCGGTGCCCTACGCCGATATTCACTT